>NC_059378.1:42919141-43141641 GCF_019703515.2 Myxocyprinus asiaticus
CATGTTGACATTTGTCCAATCTGAAACCCTTTTAAAAGTCCATTTATTTTGCTATACTAACTATACACAATTATATAGTCAGCTGTATTTAATTTCATTTTTTTTTCCATTGTTTTTCCTGCTATCTGTGTCCTGATCAGAACAGACCTGAGACACGCCAGTTGTGAAGAACTGATCTGATCTACAGCCATATGTAAATGGTTTCTGGCAGCAAAACAAACCATAAGTAAATGAAAGTGTAAGTACAGATGAGTGTAATGATGATAAATGTAAGGCGTTTGAGGTCAGATATATTTCCTAGTGCTTGGTGCAGTAGAGCCGGTGACCTCTACAAATCTGCACTCGTGGTTCACATCAGTCCGCTGCTCACAGACAAAGATGAATCGACTCCGTTTAAGAGCCGCTGCAGTCGAGAGGATGTAAATGTGGCGGATACATTTTGTACTCGTAGTCGCTCAAATGAGTTCACAGAGAAATCACAGAGTGAAATTTTTTTGTATTTTCCAAAAATTAGTTTTTAAATGTCAGCGGTGTTTCATAGAGCATGAACTCTGTTAAGTGCAAATCATTTGCATTAAAACTCAAGGTCACAGCAAACGTTTTCAAACAGTATCAGGTGATGTATATACTAACATCTGGAGTATAAAAATCTGCTGAGAAAAATATTGCAGTCAACATGAAACTGCATTCACTCAAACATGAACATTAAAAACATGAACATTAAATGAACTTAATGAGACTGAGGAACACTTTTACACATAAATTAATTTTGTTTCAACAAAAACTAATTTTCTTGAATGGATTTGATTTAGTCTTGTTATTTAAACGTAAATATTTTTTTCACATCTACTAGAGGAGGCAGAGAAGTCGTGAAGCAGGAGGAGGCAGAGGCGGAGTTTGAGGGGGCGGCGGAGGAGGGGTCAAGAGGAGGAGTGAGGAGGAGGTGGAGTTTGAAGTGTAGAAGGCGGTGGCAGAGGAGTGGTGAAGAGGAGGAGGAGGCAGAGCTTGAGGCTGAGGAGGAGAAGGAGGATGCAGAGTCGGAGTTTGAGGTGGCGGCGGAGGAGGGGTGAAAAGGAGAGGGTGGCAGAGGAGGGGTGAAGAGGAAGCAGAAGCAGAGTTTGGAGTTTTATGGGGTGGCAGAGGAGGGGTAAAGAGGAGGAGTGAAGAGGAGAAGGAGGCAGAGTTTGAGGCATAGAAGGTGGGGCGGAGGAGTGATGAAGAGGAGGTGGTGGTGGAGGCAGAGTTTGAGGCTTAAGAGGAGAAAGTGGATGCAGAGTCAGAGTTTGAGGGGGCAGCGGAGAATGGGAGAGGAGGAGAAGCAGGTGAAGTTTGAGGTGTAGAAGGCAGTGGCAGAGGAGGGGTGAAGAGTAGGAGAAGGTGGAGGCAGAGTTTGAGGCTGAGGATGAGAAGGAGGATGCAGAGTCAGAGTTTGAGGGGGCGCGGAGGAGGGGTGAAGAGGAGGAGCGAAGAGGAGAAGAAGGTGGAGTTTGAGGCATAGATGGTGACAGCTGAGGAGGGGTGAAGAGGAGGAGGAGGTGGAGGCCGAGTTTGAGGCTGAGGAGGAGAAGGAGGATACAGAGTCAGAGTTTGAGGTCGCAGTGTAGGAGGGGTGAAAAGGAGAAGGAAGCAGAATTTGAGGGGTGGCAGAGGAGGGGTGAAGAGGAAGGAGAAGCGGAGTTTGGAGTTTAAGGGGGCAGCAGAGGAGGGGTAAAGAGGAGGAGTGAAGAGGAGGAGGCGGAGTTTGAGGCATGGAAGGCGGCAGCAGAGGAGTGATGAAGAGGAGGAGGAGGTGGAGGCAGAGTTTGAGGCTGAGGAGGAGGAGGAGGATGCAGAGTCAGAGTTTGAGGGGACAACAGAGGAGGGGTGAAAAGGAGAAGGAGGTGGCGTTTGAGGGGTGGCAGAGGAGGGGTGAAGAGGAAGCAGAAGTGGAGTTTGGAGTTTGATGGAGCAGCAGAGCAGTGATGTAAAAAGGAGGAGTGGTGGCGGCAGAGCAGTGATGAAGATGTTGAGGCTGAAGAGGAGGAGGATGCATAATTGGAGTTTGAGGGTGCCATGGAGGAGGGGTGAAAAGGAGAAGGAGGTGGTGTTTGAGGCAGAGGAGTTGGTGGCGGAGTAGGTGGAGTGAAGAGGAGGAGGCAGAGGCAGAGCTTGAGGGGTGGCAGAGGAGGGGTGATGAGGAAGCAGAAGCGGAGTTTGAGGGGGCGGTGGAGGAGGGGTAAAGAGGAGAAGTGAAGAGGAGGAGGTGGAGTTTGAGGGGGAGATGGAGGAGTATTACATTTCTGCAGTATTAAAAATGACTGCATTATCTTAAGGCAGTATTTTGGAAAGACTGGCTTATTTAACTTACTTCATGCTGACACTTTAATAAAACAGTTTATACCACAGGCTGTTGAATGCTTGATTCTGATTGGTTGACAGATGTTCTAAGGTATGCAATTATTTTTCAGTAGAGGCACAGCTATGAATTAGTTCCAGGTCTTGACCGCATAACGGTTCCATATCACTTTGCCAAATTATTTCCGTTTATTCAAAGAGCCATACAAGCTTACCCTGTCATGGCTGCAGTATCACCTCAGATATGAATTATTTTTCCTTACATATTTTATTTAGAAAAAGCATCTGCCGAGTACATTATATGGTTAGTGAATGAGACAAGGGAATATTTTTCTACCTTGATATAATAATGATTGTCCTGAAGTCATTTAGATATTTTTATTTTATTTTTAATTTTTTTTTATGCAAAATTTCCATATTGCCTATGCCTCTCACTCAGTTGTTCCTGTGGCTGCTGTCAAAATATGGACACTGCTCAGTGTTCAGGATAGAATGTGCTGTAAGGAGGTTTGGCAGGTTTGTAACAGAAGGGCAGGATGAGTATCACTCTATTAACCATCCTTTATACATACTGTACACACACACACACACACACTGTAGCAGATGAGAGTCCATCTGTGTGTGAGACTCTCAGAGCTCCAGTGATCTGGTTATGAGCACATCTCGCTCACTCTCTCTTTCTCTGTTCATGCATGTTTCTCCTGCTCTTTATCATGTGTGCTGCTTCACATGTTTAGAGCAGCAGAACTCAAACCTTCATGAGCTGAAACTCCTGAATTACACATACTGTAAAAAGTCTAAATTATGAGTGTGTAAATCAACAGCTTTATCTGACGTCACCTAATTCACTGAGCAACAATAACAACCTGATCTCATTAGTATTCACATGTAAAGTGTGGATCAACATGTTTGGATCACAGTTATTATATTTGCATTTTCAAATTTGTTTAAACTTAGTTTAATGACTATGAAATCAAGGATTTATGTTTAGTTATTGTAGTAAGTTTTTCAACCAAATATATTTTTTTGTGTCTGAAATCGCGTACTGTCACAGTATGTACCCTATTTGATGAAGGACACTTCTTGGCCGGTGAAACAGTACGTTCTTTTAAGTATGCATGCGAGTGGTATGAATAGATTTTGACCCGAATATATGACGAAAGAACAACAATTGTGAAAATAATCTACTCTGGTTTTGTTAAACTAGCACCATTAAGCACAAGGAAGTGATGTTTTAATTTGGCGACTGGTCCGCGACAAGAAGTCTCAGATCTCTCGACCAACGGTTTTGTTATGAGTGCACTCCTGCGACACGCCCCGACAAGTCACAGACGCTACAACAGATTTCAAACCAGCTTGATATCTAGACAACTTCTCTTCAGGTCCCGATGAGCGAGACCAACCACAGCCAATGAAATTTAGAGTGAATGAAAGCTGAGAGCAAGGTATTGGGAAGCAGGAGACAAAAAAATTATTCAAAAATAAAATTGTAACGGTGCAAGCCGTTCTTTCATATTCGTTGGCATGATATCAATAAACTGTGAATTTGTGAATGAATTTATTTATCACAATTTTAAGATGCATTTTGGGCGATCCGTTTGAAATGGGACAATGCTAAAGACAGCTATAACGGCTGGTTTTGTGCAGATGTAAAGGGAAATAACAGTCTGATCGTAAAAAATGAAATAAAGCGAATGCATGTATGAATGCATTCATCAGTGTGTCTGATAACAACATGCAGAGACACAGATCTCAGAAGGACACAAATTAGAAGCTCAGTTACAGGCACTGCACTAAAATAACTCAAAATTCTGCTCTAAACGTCATGTTTGTATAATTAAGAGAAACTGTGCGATGGTTTTTAGTGCTTTCATTTATTTATTTATTTTCATTTTTGCGCTTTATTATCATCAATCAGTAATACACAGATGTAATAATTGACGTATGACCTCATGAAATCAGAGACTCTCCCCTCGAAATCCGAACACATGTGGTCAAAAGAGACAAACAGGTGTAATGTGATGTCTCTTACTTGTACGCTTGTGATCAGATTACCCAAAATGTATCTTAATACCAGGTGTACACAGGGCCTCAGTCAGGGACAAATGGTCATGTAGTTGATACACCAAGTCCGTGATCAGTCCTGTAGTGTGCACAACAAAACAACAGAAAACAAGACTGTTTGTTGCAGGGTGCTGACTGAAAGTCATGTAGCGTGTTCTTGGCTTAAAGAGTCCAGTGGATCCGCACTTCGGAATCTCGCCGGATGTAGAGGTTCATCTGGGTATTCTCGCTTTCTGTTTTATGAATACTGAGGATTCGGACATACTTCTTCACTGGTGTACTATTTAGTAGGGAAGTATGGATATTCAAATGCTGAGTCAGGAATATCAAGCACTTTTCTCAGCGTAACTCCATTTGACCTAAAACAAAATGTGCTTGATACACAGTGGCAAGAAAAAGTATGTGAACCCTTTGGAATTAGCTGGTTTTCTGCATGAATTGGTCATAGAATGTGATCTCATCTTCATCAAAGTCACAAGTATTGTTACGACCCTGGTCTTTTTCTCTCTGTCCCACGGTGGCAGAGTGGGACAGTTGCTGGTTGGCTGGGGGAGTAATCGTTTAATTGATTTAATTAGGGGTGTGTCTATACTGTAAGTTATCCTTTTTTCTTCTTTCCTCTGCTTTGTCTTTGGAGTAGGATCACTTCACCGGTACAACTCTCTGCTCGATACTCACCTGCGACCATCAGCTACATATGATGTTTGTTTTGTTTAAATCCCTAGACAAATTCTGATACTCTTTATTCATTTAAACTAATTTATAATAAATCTATTTTCTTAATTTTGTCTTGTGTTTGACTCCCCTTTATTTTGGGGTGTTTTTATTTTTTTTACTGTAAGATTTGAACTGAAGTATGTGATTTGAGTGCTTACCTTTCGTGAATGAGTTAACTCCAGTTAGGTAGTGTGTTTCCAGCTGGATTGCTTTTGCAATCCTTCCCTGCAGAACACTATTTGTTGTTTTTGTTTGTTATTTTGCCTTTTTTATTTTTACGTTTATTCTGGGCAGAGGATTAAATCTCTTTTGGGGGTGCACTTTCGGACTTTTGGTCTTAGAGACTAATTGTCACAGTTCAGCGTTTAATGTCGCCCTGAGCCCAGTACACTTTTGAAGACTAGATAGGATTTAGTTAGCTTTATATTTGTTGAGTTAGGTACTGGAGTTTCTCATTATTCGTTAATCATGGCGACACTCAGTTATATTAATTGTGAAATGTCACAATTTAGTAAACAGGGAAAATACTTTGTTTAGTTTGTTTATGCTGTTATTTGTTTGTGCCTTCCTTGTTTGTTTGAAGAGGATCTTCAGTGACTTGTGGTAAGTCTTAGTGGTTCAGTGATTAGGTAGGACTCGTAACAGGTGTGCGCTGGGAGTTTTTTGACACTATGGTTTATGGGACTTGTAGTCATTGCCATAGTAATTTGTAGTCACGTCACATTTGATAGCACTGTTTGCTCTGCTCTATTGTGTTAAGCTTTACTGTTTACTGTTCATGGATTAGAAAAAAAAAATGTCTTCACTTGTTGAAGATTTCTTTGTTTGCCTATTTGAAATTCTTCTTGAGAGGTGCACAAAGGAACAATTACTGCAGATTGCCGAGCGTTTTAATGTTGAAGTTTCCAGCCAGGATAGGAAACTTTAAAAAATTCTTGAGAGAGCATTAAAGAGTTTTGTAGGTAAAGAGCTGAGTCTTCCGCTCAAGAGTCTTTAATGTTTCCTATTCATGACAGTGAAATGAAGTGTCTTTGCAAGAGAAACAGTTGCATTTAGAAGCAGCTAAACTTTGTGCCGAGCATGAAGCTCGCGCTTCGAAAGAGAGTTGGAAAGGGTTTGTGTTCCAAGTGCTGTCCACTTGGAGCAAGAATTGGACTGGACTTGGATCTGCCATTCAGCAGCCTATTCATAGGAGGTCTTGGCTCTGGACACTTCAGCTCACCATTTTAAAAACCATTTGGGTTTTATGTAGTTTATAATTTAGTTTACTCTAAATGGCTTTTATGGTTTCTGTTGTCTCTTCCTCTGTATCTCTCTCTCTTATTTTGTATATCCTAGGGCCCAGGATGTTCAGAACAGGAGTGGAGCTGGAGAGGAGACGATGCCATAATGTGCCTTGTGATCTTTTGTTTGTTTTTCCTTTTACTTAGAGGAATAGCCTTTCTGTGGACCCCCCCCCCCCTCCAGTCCGGGCACAGGGGCGGGTTTATGATTTCTGAGGCCCCAAGCAACCGACTAACCTGGGGCCCCATTTCGAACATTTTTGCTTAAAACAAATTACAAAAAAAAAAACATTTTAATTCATAATTCTAAATTCATCAGCCATTGTAGCCAAGTACATTCAAAATGTTTAATGAAATAAAAATCTAGTTAATGATAATTACTGCATGTTTTCCAGTTTTTCCACAATACAATGATAAAAAAGCAACATTTACCTACATATATTTTACAAAACACTTCTTTTCCTTTTCTTCTTTTCTTTTTTTCTGAACAGGGTGTGCAAAACATTCTTCACCCAGTAACATTTTTGAATTCAGTTGTTATTTATTAATATTATATCCCAACAATTATTTATTGTTTTCCAGTTTGTTGTTATAATATGATACAGTAATACTATTATTACTTTGATGATCTGTTGTATACAATAGTAATATATTCCTCTCTTATTTACTTTACTTTCACGTGGATTTTATATTCTGACATTGCAGTGTATTGTTCACCATGTTGCAAAAGGCTGTATTTTTTGTAAGCATCGTAGGCAACATTCGTAACAGTAAACATACAAGGCATGGCGACTCCTCAGCACACTAGAGCAGAAGGAAAAAAAACATTTATCAAGTGCTGAAACTGTACTGCTTGGTGCAGAACAATCTGGAATAATGTTAAACATTGTAACAGTCACCTCTTTGCAACCTAAACTTGTTCAGAATGTTAAGTCTTTGTGACACGTGCTAAAAACAATCTAGACAGCGCAAGGAATGAAACAGATCGCAGATGTCTCGACATTCGTTTTTGAAACCTGAAGTTCGTATTAACTTGACACAGTGTCTATAAATGTGCCAGTCCTGTGTGAGACACTGAAGAAACAGTGAGATATGGTGGAGCAGTCAAGGACGTTCGTCCAGCGCGTGTTTACATAGAAAAACAATGAAAAAATAGCAGACACATGCAAAAACAAACTCATCCATTTGCGAGTATCTGTGAGTGAGAGCGCAAGGGCGAAGCAAGTTCGGAAGGCCTATATATTTTTTCATAAATTACAAACCCAAAGAAAAACTGACCGCACCCGGGGGCTTCTAACGTGAACCACTCAACAGAAAATGCCAGAACAGCTCCCTATGACTGTTCATATGTTCTCTTATCTAAACTTTCCACCAGGAGCGGTCTGTGATGTGAGCCTGCCTCAACGAATGGGCAAGGCTCTGGCTATACCACTTGAGCTCTATTACAGCTTTAATTGAACGCGAGGTAAACAAAAGCTTAACTATTTAATTCAGTCACCTTTCCAACGCTCCCCAGCATTTCAATCCAGTTCTCCCGCACAGGTGATTCCTGTCAGCCTGATTACCTCGCCATGCAGCTCGTTTAAGGCACGTTCCATTCAGTGATTCCATTTGAAGTCATCTTCCAACATGACTATCATGATTGTTGTCCCTTCAAAGTGCCCTTCGGACTGTGATTTTTTTCCATTTGGAACACAGAGGCAATTATGCAAAAAGCGAACTTCCTTTCAAACAACCGCTACTCAAATTACAAACACCTTTCCAAATCAGCGCAGACATTTTAGTGCGAGTTTGCCGCCGCAGCAGCATCCGCTCTGACCATGCTACAGCTCACTACAGCTATACACAGCTTCTGTCCGAACAGACACGAGCCGAATTCGGCTCCGCAAGAGGCGGGTCGTGCGCCACGTCACAACTCGTTCATGAATCATTCCGCAAACGTATCTCGCCTCCTCACAGCATTCGAGCTCACCTCACCACGTAGCCCCGATAACCATGAAGCAAGCGCTTTTACAAACTTCTACTCATCCCTAGACTATAACTTGACTTTCTCTCCTCCCGCCCAGGACAAACCTTTACGCAGGTAAAATTAATCCATCATTTTAATTTTACAGACAAGTCTTCTCTACTTCTTCATTGGATTACAAACTCTTAACAAGCTCAACCATAGAACATAATTGCTGCATGACATGCTGCAAGTGTTCAACAATCTGTCATAATCTTGCATCCACCCAAGTTTAAAGTAACGGGTTGAAATCGACACCGGATGATTCGGCTTCACATTTTGCTTCATACTCACAATATTTCAGTTTCCTGTAGTATTCATTGCAGGTTATCTTTATAAATAAGTTGTTTCTATTCATCACACTACTGAAAACGGTGCCATATAGTATCTATTAATCCAATTCTCAGGCACAAACTCCAATGATTTCGTACGTCCTCGTCAAAATGAGATGAGTCACCCCGTGCCAATCATAATGAGTTAATGGAATTACTCGCATTACATTGGGAAACAATCTACATGCTCCAAACCATATGCTTAAGTTAAAAAATATCAGACTATGGTATTCATCTTGGTACTTAGTTTCAGGTGCCTTCTCATTTCATGACAAACCACAACTTTAAATGACGTTGTACGTATGCACATGCAGGCATGTATCCTGACATTGCTTCACATATATATGTTCCAGACATTTAATCTAGCAAACAATTAAGTTTAAGGTGTCCGCAGACGCTACGTTTACTATGTCTCCCTCAACAAGCGTTCATACAAGCGTGTTTGCAGGTGTCTGGTAACACCTAATCATGGGGAAATTAAGTGCTTTTACAGGGGATCCCCTTTTACGATCCTGGCTCAACTATTCATCTGTTACCCTAATCGCCAGCGCTATTTAATGCTAGGCATTTCTGCAAATGCTTGTTTTACATAGTACTGTATATATTATCCATAAATGTTATATCATCCATAAACCCATCCCTAAAGGAAGCAGCAAGTAGCAGTAGCCCTGTTTCCATGACTCCAACAATGTACACCCACTGTCAGAGTGCTGGGCTAGGTAGTTATCTCAGCAGAACGCAGATGCCTGCCCAACCTCGAGCCACTGCTAACCGCAACGATTAGCTGCGGACCAATGCGATCCATTTTCCGACCGCTTCAGGCTCCTTTGGCCACAATCACTAACAGCTCTAATAACAACCCTCCGCAGCCTCAACATTTTACCATGCATCCGCTGAAGCCCCTTTCGTCTATGCCTCACCGCTGTTGTAACAAGCACCAACTTTGCAAATGCAAGTCCCCTTCTCCTCTAACTCATTTGTACCAACCCGGTACCTCACTGCAAACCAACTCCTTGGGCAGTGCACTCAAGCTTGGCAACACCGCAACTGCGGTGCCCCTGCCATTGGCTCAATACATCCTGAAGCAGCTCAAATGAGCTGTCCAGGTGCCGCAACTGCGCCGTCTTTTGGGCCATGTGATTAAACCTCCCACTACACCGCAAACAGCGTAAATACGCTGTCCAAGTGCTGCAATTGTGGCATCTTCCGGGCCATGCAACAAACTCCCACTACACTGCAAAACAGCGAAATGTGCACGTCTTTCAAGCTATGCGTCCAAGCAACCCATATTATGCCACTCATTCCAAACGAACCATTACCCACCTAATGGGCTGTTTTAGGTCTTCCCTGAACAGTTCACCATAAGCCTGCATTTGCATCTATCAATTTCATTTGAACATAGCCTACTATACGCCCTCACATTGAATGCCGTGCTCGACGACTCAACCCATTCGTATCGCAGAGTGAGTTCGTTTATATACTGCATAAACTTTTCACACCAAAACCAAAACTTCCTTCAAGACAGAGGTCATTGTATTTGGCAACAAAGGCGAAATTCCAATGGTGAATACATACCTTGACTCCAAAGGCCTAAAGACAAAAAATCAAGTAAGAAATTTTGGTGTCATTTTGGAGTCAGACCTTAGTTTCAGTAGACACATTAAAGCAATAACTAAATCAGCCTACTATCATCTAAAAAATATAGCCAGAATTAGATGTTTTGTATCCAGTCAAGACTTAGAGAAACTTGTTCATGCATTCATCACCAGTAGGGTAGACTACTGCAGTGGACTCCTAACCGGCCTTCCCAAAAAGACTATTAGACACCTGCAGGTCATTCAGAATGCCGCTGCCAGGATTCTCACCCGATCCATATTACTCCAGCCCTCAGGTCTTTACACTGGCCTCCATTTGCATTTAGAATTGATTTTAAAGTACTATTACTCGTTTATAAATCGCTCAATGGCCTATATTATGAAATACATTTCAGATATGCTTGTTGAATACAAACCTAACAGACCTCTCAGATTATTAGGATAAAGTCAGTTAGACATACAGAGGGCTCACTCAAAACAAGGTGAGACAGTTTAACCTGTGCTGTGATGCGAGTGCAATCCTCTCTCACACCTTGCGACCAATGGAAGTGAGCACAAGAAGGATGCACTAATTTCAGATATGGACCAGTTATCAGAAGACTAAACTCACTCAAGAGACAGGCTCGACAACAAGAGGGAAGGAAACGACTACAACACTGGCTGTAGTAGAAACAGGTAAAATGTATTGAAGAACAAAACAGCAAGTTAAAACAACATCGCAACATTATACACGAAACAATAACTCGTAACTGTAATTTATTATTAATTAGTTCCTATTTTAACTACTATTGGCTATCTTTATATTCCTTTTGACCTATTTAAACTCAAATTAATAAATTTAATTAACCTTTATTTTCTGATTTAGATAATTTAGAAATTAGCTAATTCCTAATTATTACATTTAATTGTTCAATTATTAACCTTTTGAAATACCTCTTTTTGAATATTCTTTGTCCTCTGTTGAAAACAACCAAAAAAAAATTAAAAAAAACACACAAAAAAAAAAAAAAAAAAAAACCCCAAAGAAAACAAAATACGATAAAATTTCAGGAAATGATAATCACATTAAATCAAATTAACGTTTACAAATACCACTATAATTATAAATATAATATAAATATAAATTGAGATTACATTCAATTCAGTGTCAGTGTAATGACACTGCTTCCCCAGAATTATTTTCCTTTTCACGTAATTCAGTTCTGAACAACACAGTTCATGTGAAAATGCACAATCCTACCACTCCGCTGATTTTCAGATCCTGATCCAAGGTTCAGTCCTTATATGGGTATGGCTCGCCAGTTCCTGCACTGCACTGACACATTTTAGCGTGAGGCAGGGACCATTTGAGTTCAGAATCCTCTTTGGAAATCATCAAATATTGAGCAAAATGTGATCAGCATCCAACTCAGGGGAAGACAGAAAGGAAAAGAGATAGAGAGAAAAAAAAAAAAACGTAAAAAGGGGGAATAAAAAAAAAAACCCAACCAAGAGAACTTGATTTCAATTAAAAGAAAGTTTCCCGAAGAGCAAAAACAAGTTTTTCATTGAATCCATGTTAACATTCACTCACGAACGTTTGACTCGATAACATTCCATCCACACTTCTATTTCCAAATCTCTGTCTCTTATTTTTGAAATCCAACTTTTAGTTATTTCCTTCCTAATCTATTTTTCTGTTTTAGAGCTTTTTAGACGGCACAACAGAAGCAGCTTCATCAGCCGTGCTCTCCCCAGAGGAGCTTCCTCAAAATCTCCCGCTGTCTGCAATGATGCAAGCAGATACATGGTGGAGCTAACTTATCGATATTCTAAATTAAATGTATTTCTTAACTTTATACATTTTCTTATTATCCTCTCTTCAAAACAACACTCTTAAACTCTAAAGATATTAATAAAATAAAAATACTCAATTTAAATATTTATGCATACTATAACACTTTCTTTGTCTCCTTATGTCTAGCTTTGACTTGGACTACTAGTAACCTGGGTTACAACAGTGTTTAGCTATTATGCCACCCGCAGCTGGAACCAGCTTCCAGAAGAGGTTAGATGTGCCCCAACAGTAGCCACATTTAAATCCAGACTGAAAACACTTCTGTTTAGCTGTGCATTTTCTGACTGAGCATTGTGCTGCACTTATTAATTTCACTGAACCATTTTGCTTTTGTCTTTCTTTCATTTTAATTATTTTGTATCTCATCGACTTGTGATGCCTTTTGTATCTACAGAGAACAATCAGTAAAGTCTCTCTCATATGATTATTGCAAGTTTTTCTTATTATCTGAGTTTTTATTCTTCAATATCCATATTGAGGACCCAGCTGTCACCCCCTACAGCTTATGGTGGGCAATTTTATTGCTGTAAACTTCATCAACCAACAAAAATAAGATAGGTAGATTTTTATTACTTTGTTAGGGACTGTCTGGTGGAGAGATTGAGTGAGGTGCTGCTGTTAGTACCTGAATAAAAGTGGCCTAAGACACCCCGCACTCTGTACCGAGAGTGGGCGGGAGTGGTTCTGAAAGTCCACGTTTATGTTCTAGTCCTCACTTGGAGTCTTTATTAAGAATCTAACAGTGGCTTGATATCACACCCAGATGTAGTGGTCTCTTGATTAGAATGTGAGGATGCGCAGAAGGATGGCACAAATAATAGTGTGCAGACTTTGAATGGGAAAACCTCGTCTCTCTTGGTGTCTCCACTCAGACAGGGGTGCCCTGAGTTTAGGAAAAGATAGATAGCAGATTCTTTTAGTTCAGATTAGATATTCATTTTTCTTTTCTTTTATTGTTTTATATACACAGTGTAGGCATTGGTTGATCATGGGTACACTGAGATCTGACTTTGAGACTAAAATTTAAGGAAAAGAAATTCAGTAATGATTTGGATCATTTCATGTTCTCTGCTTTTTCAGTTCGCTGAAGTTGCAGGGTTCATAGATGTACTCAGGAGGAAATTTCTTCAGCACCAGGAGGTATTTCGTAGAAGACGTATAAGCCAAGCTAAGTTAGCAATTAGTAAGTAGTCAGTTAGCAGATGTTTTTATCCAAGGTGATTTTTAATATACTTTTATATAAGGACAGTCTTTTTCAAGGGCACCATGGTAATAGTTTGTGGATCACCCCTTGCAGGGTTCAAACCTACGGCCTTTCAGTGACCAGACCTATGCCACCTTACAGAATGTAGAAAAGACACTAACTTGATGTAATCCCCATATTTGTCAGCTCGGGTCAAGTCTTGAGCACTTCGCCCAGGACAGCAAAGCCAAACACGTTTACACTATCCTCAATGCAGGATTGCATTAACGTGCAAACTACTGAACAGCGTATTTGCGCGTATACCCAGAACAACATGCCACTTAAGTGGTTTTTAAGGTGCTTTCCTAGCAGGGGCAATTGTGTAGTTTGCATGGTGGTTAAAACCTCTACTGTCTGGGCCCCCATCAAGCCCGGGCCCGGGACAAAAGGTCCAGTTGTCCCCCCCTTATTGGCGGCCCTGCCTGCAACCATCAGCTCCATATGATATTTGTTTTGTTTAAACCCCTAGAAAAATTCTGATATTCTTTGTTCAATTAAACTAGTTTATAATAAATCTATTTTCTTAATTGTATCTTGTGACTGACTCCCCTTTATTTTGCGGTCTTTAACAGGCTGGCAGTAATAGTATAGACAAACACAATGTGCTTGAGTTAACAACACGCAAACAATTATAATCGTTCATGTCTTTATTTAACACAACCCATTAAACATTCATAGTGCTGTAGAAAAAGTAAGTGAACCCCTAGGCTAATGACATCAATAAAACCTAATCAATGTCAGGAGTTGGCAAACCTGGCATCCAGTTAATGAAACAAGATTGGAGGTGTGGGTTAAAGCTACTTTGATTTCTAAAAAGCACTCAAATATTTTGCCTTGCAAAAAAGAGATTTCAGAAGACCTACAATCAAGAATTGTAGCTTTGTATAAAGTTGGAAAAGGTTACTAAGTTATATCGAAAAGCTTTGATATTTATCTGTCCACAGACAAAGTGTCTATAAATAGAGACCATTTAGTACTGTGGCTACTCTCCCTAGTAGTGGCTGTCCAGCCAAGATGACTCAAAGGACACACCACAGAATGATCGGTGAGGTAAAAAAGAACCCTAGAGTTACAGCTTAAGACTTGAAGGAATCATTGGAACTGGTTAACATCTCTGTTCATGAGTTTACTAATGGAAAAAATAAATAAATAGGCATTGTGTCCATGGCAGGACAACACTAAGGAAGCCATGGCTTTACAACAACATATTTATGTGTGCCTGAAGTTTGCCAAAGACCACCTTGACACTCCACAATGCTACTGGGAAATTGTTTTGTGGATGATGGAAACTAAGGTTGATTTTTGGGAAGAACACACAGCACAATGTATGGTGTAAAAAGGGCACCGCATACCAACATGCAAACATTGTCATCCCAATGGTGAAGTTCGGTGGAGGGAGCCTCATTATTTGGGGCTGCTTTGCTGCTTCGGGGCCTGGACCGCTAACCATCATCAAGGGAAAAATGAATTCCCAAGTTTATCAAGATATTGTACAGGATAATGTCAGGGTGGCTGTGCGCCAGCTGAAGCTCAGTAGAAGTTGAGTTATTCAGCAGGACAATTACCCTAAACATTGAAGTAAATCCACTTCAGAATGGCTTCAAGAAAATCCAAATTTTGGAGTGTCCCATCCCAGACCTTAACCCAATAGAGGTGCTGTGGAATGACCTCAAGAGAGCCGTTCACACCAGACATCCTAAGAATATGTCTCAGCTGAAGCAGTTCTGTAAGGAAGAATGGTCCAAAATACCTTCTGAACATTGTGCAGGTCTAATCCATAGCTACTGGAAATGATTGGTTGAGTTTATTGCTGCCAATGGAGATTCGACCAGTTATTAAATCCAAGGGTTCACTTATGTTTTCCACAGTACTGTGAATGTTTAATGGGATGTGGTCAACAAAGACATGAAAGATTATAATTGTTTGTGTGTTGTTAGCTTAAGCACATTGTGTTTGTCTATACTTGTGACTTCGATCAGAATCAGAATAAGAATGGATTTGCGGGGGGATTTCTGCTGAAGTCCATTATCATCTCCACTGTTTTAAGCGTGTTCAGCTCAAGATTGTTGTGAGTGCACCAGACAGACAGCTGATCAACCTCCTATCTGTATGCAGACTTGTCTCCATCGTGGATGAGGCCAATGACCGTAGTGTCATCTGCAAACTTCAGGAGATTGACAGTGGGGTCTTTTGCAGTGAAGTCATTCATGTACAGGGAAAAGAGCAGTGGAGAGAGAATGCATGCGAGGGGGAGGTGTCCTGTACTTGGTGAGGCTTTTTAGGCCTTTCCACACAGATGCAGGGTTGTTGGCTGAAAACTGATTTTTCAGCTTTTCAGAGTAGCTTCTTTTAGCCACTCTGATTTCCTTAGTCAGTGTGTTCCTGGCCTGGTTGTACAAGGTTTTATCCCCACTTCTGTAAGCATCCTCTTTGGCATGACAAAGCTGTCTGAGTTTTCCTGTAAACCATGGTTTATCGTTATAGAATGATAAAAATGTCCTAGTTGGAATGCACATATCCTCACAGAAACTGATATATGATGTCACAGTATCTGTGAGCTCATCCAGGTCTGTGGCTGTAGCCTCAATAATACTCCAATCAGTGCAGTCAAAGCAGGCTTGTCATTCCAGCTCAGCTTTATTGGTCCATCTCTTTACAATCCTTACTACAGGCTTAGCTTATTTTAGTTTCTGCTTGTAGGTCGGGAGAAGATGAACCAGACAGTGATCAGAGTCCTAAAGCTGCATGTGGGACAGAGCAATATGCATCCTTTACAGTGGTGTAGCAGTGGTCCAATATATTTCTTTCTCTGGTGGGGCATGTGATGTGTTGTTTGTATTTTGGCAGTTCATGGGTGAGGTTAGCTTTATTAAGATCTCCCAGAATAATGATAAGAGAGTCCAGGTGTTCTTGCTCTGTGTCTGTGATGTGATCAGCCAGCTGTTGCAACGCTGCATTCATGCACGCTTGTGGCGGGATATAAACACTCACCAGAATGAACGAGGAAAACTCCCGCGGCAAGTAGAAAGGCTTACAGTTGATGAAGAGTACCTCTAAATTAGAACAGCACATCTTCTTCAACACTGTTACATCCGTACACCATCTTTCGTTGATGTAAAAGCATGTTCCACTGCCTCTCGTTTTCCCCGATAACTCCGCAATGCAATCCGCTCTGAACAGCTGGAAGCCTGGCAGAAGTAGCACGCTGTCCGGAATGGCTTCATTCAGCCAGGTTTCCATAAAACACAGAGCAGTGGAGTTAGAAAAGTCCTTATTTGTTTGTGTGAGCAGAAGCAGTTCATCCGTTTTGTTGGCAAGGGAGTGGACATTCATCAGATGAATACTCGGCAGTGGAGTCCTGAAGCCGCATTGATGAAGCTTCACAAGCGTGCCGGCTCGCTTCTCTCGCGTGCTTGTTTTGGATAGCTTGTAGCGCACCGCTCCACCTCCAACTAAGATAGCTAATAAAACATCTGAATAATCAAACACCGGCCAAAAATTATCAGGGATGTTCTGCCGAATATTCAGCAGTTCATCCCTGGTGAAACTGATCGGGAAAGAGTAACAAAAATGCTAAAGAGCTCTACACTGAAGCAGCCATCCACGGCACCATCTTTTTTTATATATCTTTGATGAAGACAAGATCACAGTTTATGACCAATTAATGCAGAAAACCAGCTTATTCCAAAGGGTTCACATACTTTTTCTTGAAACTGTATATTTAATGATGATGCTTTTTATTGTTTTGTTTTTTTTTACTTCACACGTAGTCTTGAGGGTCTTAATGCATCTTTAAAAAAAATATATGAATCATATTTTAAAACAAAACTGTTTTACTGCAATTTTATTTTAAAGAAATAATAATAATAGATTGTTCTGCACTATTAAAGTGAACATATCTTTTTTTTTTTAAAGATATGATCATCCTCCTCATCACAAGTCTCTCTCTTCTTTTGTCAATATGTGAGAGAGATTTACGATTTCATTTTATAATTGTCCTAGTTACTGACTCTTTTCATGCAGTGTTTTTCAATACTAAAAACACCCAAATCTACTGTAAGTTTCTCATCATTTTCCCTTGAAAAATTAAATGGAAAATGTAACTATGGGAACCAGAATTTGTTAATCCACCGCACTAAATATGATGCTTTACTAACTATATCTCAGACAGAGAGAACTGCGAGAAGCCATTTTAATTGTAGTTATAATTTTTTATTCTAATATTTCTTTAAAATCATTTCAGTCTTACTGGAGGTCTGTGACTGAAACTAATGGATCTCATTCTCCCTTCAGTCCCCATAATTCAAACACCTTTAGCAACATGAGACACACTGATGAATCACATTAGACTCTGAAAAGAAGGCAGACAGACAAAAAGGGTGCAATTATATCACTACATTTTTACTGCAAAGTGGAAAACAGAAGCAGTAATTAGAGAAGATGAGAAAGAACCAGCAGTATTTCTCCAGACTTCACCTGAGAACACTGAATTTTATATTCACTCACACAAACACAGCTGCCAGTGATGAGTTATAGAGCAATCCGGCTGGTAGAGAGAGGAGGTGTGTCTAAAGCCACATGAGGATCATCAAGTCTCCAGTCAATCACACGCTCACAGATCACTGTAGCTGCTCAAACTGACAGCATTATTTATAATAGTCCATCACTGATCACAACACAACTGCTAAACATCTGATCAGTTTTGTCATATTGTAGAACCGTTCTGATAATAAAGTGAGTGAGTGTGTGTATTCTACATAGTTTAAAAGAAAAACAATTTCAGAAAAAAAAAAAATTCAGAAAATTTATAATTCAATCTCTGATGAATGTGATGTTGGTTTTGGTTTGAAATAAAACATGTTGCAGAACTGTTCTGATAATAAATTGAGACATGATTTAATGTTTTAATTGCAGTACACATACAGTATCTCTCCATTTCACTATGTTAATATATTAGGAAGGATTCTAATCTGATTCATTGTTGCAGCTTTTTTTAATTGTTTTGTTCATTTGCAACTGCCAAACAACTGTGAATAGCTCAGAAATTCTGCAGAATACTGAGAACAGCCGAAATTGGTTTTATTTTGTTCATGATTACATTTCTAAAGTATCTGATTTGTTTTGGTTTAGAGTAAAACATTTTCCCATCCAACAGATTGATCAGAACATCAAGATATGATGTTTCATGAATCTATAAGACCAATCAGGTTTAATATCTGAACCAAGAGACTGAATTTGTCATCATTATTTTGCCGTAAATAAAATCACCATTATCTGCACCTGCATGGACATCATCATCTTTAATTCTAAGAAAGGCAGTTTAGAGTTTAGTCTGAGAAGTTTTATAATTTAATTTGAATTATTTCTTCATCACATGCAGCAGTGATCGTCAGAACACAAGGGATGCTCTTGCTGATTAAATTCAAAAAGAATATGCAAAGAAAATAAATACTGATTACACTCAAAAATGCTTTTTTGCTGCTTGTTCAGTTTACTTAATTAAAATGAACTAAAGCAACACAATTCTAGAATATTTTGTCACAACTTGATTTTATTGTGTTCTATCCATTTAAAGGGGTCATGAAATGGAAAATAACATTTTCCTTGATATTTAGACATATAAGAGGTAACTGTACTATAAAAACGTACTGTAAGTTTCAGAACTTAAAACTTCATCCCCAGTCTAAAAAGAGCCTTTATAGTTGCCACCCTGCTGAAAATCTTGTTTTGAAATCTGTCTGTTCATGACTTCATGAAACATTGCTCATTTGTATTTACACATCCCACTACATGCGTCATCACTCCCTTGGCCCCGCCCACTGGCACACAGTTCAAGCCAAGAGAGCAGGCCTTGTGTGGCTAACTAATCCTGAACACCAAAGAGGAACCCATCTGGACTAGTGATGTCCAGTTCATGAATAAATCATTCTTTCGAACCAGTTCTTTTTAGTGAACGAGTTGAACTAGTTCACCAAATCAGACTGAATTGTTTGAAACAGTTCACGTCTCGAGTCAACACTGATCCACAAGTTACTTTATCTTAACCTGTCTCTCGGATTTGCCTGATACTCGAAATTAGCCAATAACCATGAGTAATATGATCCTAGAACTTGTGGTATCTGCTTTTGCCAACTCTTCTTTGCAATGAATCACTCCAACTAGTTCACAAATCAGACTGAACGCTAAGGTCATAACAGTTCTCAAGTTAACAGTACATTGAGCTGAGAATCGCCTCTTTCGGAGGTGTCCAACATACTGAGAACCGATAAGCTACTGACATTGAGCAAGTGTGTGATTAAGGGGTGAAATGTCTGTTTCTGGTTTCAACAGTACACTGATCCGAGGAAAGCAGCTCTTGAGTCAACAGTACACTGATTCGAGGACAGCAGTTCTCGAGTCAACAGTACACTGATCCGAGGACAGAAGTTCTCGAGTCAACAGTACACTGATCCGAGGAAAGCAGCTCTTGAGTCAACAGTACACTGATTCGAGGACAGCAGTTCTCGAGTCAACAGTACATTGATCCGAGGAAAGCAGCTCTCGAGTCAACAGTACACTGATCAGAGGAAAGCAGTTCTCGAATCAACAGTACATTGATCCGAGGACAGCAGTTCTCGAGTCAACAGTACACTGATTCAAGGACAGCAGCTCTCGAGTCAACAGTACACTGATTCGAGGACAGCAGCTCTCGAGTCAACAGTACATTGATCCGAGGACAGCAGTTCTCGAGTCAACAGTACACTGATTCGAGGACAGCAGCTCTCGAGTCAACAGTACACTGATTCGAGGACAGCAGCTCTCGAGTCAACAGTACACTGATCCGAGGACAGCAGCTCTCGAGTCAACAGTACACTGATCCGAGGAAAGCAGCTCTCGAGTCAACAATACACTGATTCGAGGACAGCAGCTCTCGAGTCAACAGTACACTGATCCGAGGACAGCAGTTCTCGAATCAACAGTACATTGATCCGAGGACAGCAGCTCTCGAGTCAACAGTACACTGATTCGAGGACAGCAGCTCTCGAGTCAACAGTACACTGATTCGAGGACAGCAGTTCTCGAGTCAACAGTACATTGATCCGAGGACAGCAGTTCTCGAGTCAACAGTACACTGATTCGAGGACAGCAGCTCTCGAGTCAACAGTACACTGATTCGAGGACAGCAGCTCTCGAGTCAACAGTACACTGATCCGAGGACAGCAGCTCTCGAGTCAACAGTACATTGATCCGAGGAAAGCAGCTCTCGAGTCAACAATACACTGATTCGAGGACAGCAGCTCTCGAGTCAACAGTACACTGATCCGAGGACAGCAGTTCTCGAATCAACAGTACATTGATCCGAGGACAGCAGCTCTCGAGTCAACAGTACACTGATCCAAGGACAGCAGCTCTCGAGTCAACAGTACACTGATCCGAGGACAGCAGTTCTCGAGTCAACAGTACATTGATCCGAGGACAGCAGTTCTCGAGTCAACAGTACACTGATTCGAGGACAGCAGCTCTCGAGTCAACAGTACATTGATCCGAGGACAGCAGCTCTCGAGTCAACAGTACATTGATCCGAGGAAAGCAGCTCTCGAGTCAACAGTACACTGATTCGAGGACAGCAGTTCTCGAGTCAACAGTACACTGATTCGAGGACAGCAGTTCTCGAGTCAACAGTACACTGATTTAAGGACAGCAGTTCTCGAGTCAACAGTACACTGATTTGAGGACATCAGTTCTCGAGTCAACAGTACATTGATCCGAGGAAAGCAGCTCTTGAGTCAACAGTATACTGATTCGAGGACAGCAGTTCTCGAGTCAACAGTGATGAGCTGGATCATGGTTTCTGTAAAAAAGTGTGAGTTGATTAAAACTAGTTTAATCACTTTTTATGCTTTAAACATGTGTAGAACATCCACGTTTGTTTATCAGTGTCAGTATTAGGTGCTTTAGGTGCAAAACTTTAATGTAGGATGTATTGTAAGATCATTGAATGAAACACTGATGACAATAAACACCCTCATTATTCTAAATTAATTAAATAAAATGTAATAATCAGCAATATGCGCTTACATATGGCTTTATTGAATGTGTTTGTTTGTGTATTCTATGACGCAAGCGTATTAGCATTATGTATAGTGACGTCATTACGTGATGATGTAAATGAACTGGTGAATCATTTTTTGAACCTGTTCATTGAAACAAACCATCCGAAAGAACTGGTTTGCAGAAAAGAATCGGACTTCCTATCACTAATCTGGACTATTTTGAATTATTTTGTATATAAACATGAACTACACAGACTCTTTGACCGCTGCCATGTATCTCGTCGCTTTTAACAGACGCGGTGTCAAGTTACAACTCATTCAGCTGCTGCCTGTTTTTGTTTTGAGCACAAATGCATCATGGATGCATTCTTTCACCCATCTGCGCTATTTTTAATTGTCCAGTATGAAAACATAGATGGACATCTTTGACCGTTTCAGTGTTTTTCTGGTGTTGTGTGCCTCAATATGTGTGTGCATCATTTCACTGTTCTTTGGACTTTGTGTGTTCGTTTTTTTTTCTTTTTCGGCTCATGTCGTCCTTTATTGCTTGTAAACAGTCAAAATACGATTCAAGCTTTGCAAAGGAACTTTTATTGAAGTATGGGGCAGTTAAAACACTTCAAAAACATAAGTAAACCATTTCATTCATGAATATTTCAAATGTCATGACTGTTTGATAGTTTATGGTGCTGAGTGTTAACAGTTGTGCTTGAGATGAACAGTTTAATATATTCAGATGCAATGTGTTGGATGTGTGTTATGTGTAAACTCTGACATTTAGTTTTATAATGTTGTGGAGCTTCTTCATTCTCTTCTGATTGAGTTTGCTGAATTCGAGGGGCTGCACGATGTTAGCCAATCAGTGGGTGTTTATGTTGATGTTTAAAGGAGGTGCTTAGGCCAAAATCGAGCATCAGAGACAGGGTGGAAAATTATCATATATTATCATATATACTACTAAATTGTGACTGTTTTGGTGCAAATAAACTTTTATAACATTATCATTGGACCTCAGGGAAGATAATAATAATAATAAAATAATAGCACTTGACCGCTTTAAAATTTCGAAATGTAAGTTTACTTAATCAGTTTGAGTTGGGACTACATGAATACTTTTTGTGGTGTAGCATTGATGAGTAAATGTTAAAATTAAGTGTTATTTTATGTGTTTTTGTGGAAGATGAATACAAAGGGGATAATTATTAGTGTTTAATGTTTTGTTATGTTTTGATTTAGAAGAGTTACTGTTATGTTGGAGTTTTGGGTGGAGCTTGAGCTAACGATGAGAACCGGTAGATGTCGCACATGAAATTGATTAATTGCTTCGTTGGGAAAATACTGTACTAACCATAACATAGTTACTAAACTACAGGGCTCCAGACTGCGACTAAAATGGTCACAGATGCGACCAAAAATAATTTATTGCGACTATAATTTAAAATCTGGTCGCTACTGGCGACAGTCGGGTTGTGTGTGTTCATATGCGGTTTCATCATATATCATCTTGTGAGTTATTGAATACATGTATAGAGCACGCACCATCAGTGTGTTTCACGCCGCTTTTCACCCGTTCTGTTTCTGATGAGCTCGCTGCACGCAACGACAAACCCAGCGCTAGAGAGTCATGACCAAATTATTCTTTTGAACCGGATCTTTTTCATGAATCACCCGAAAAGAACTGAGGGTTTGAACTCAGGAGCTCAGGTTAGCAGTTTGAATCAGATTCACTTTCTCAGAGAATCAGACGTCAGTGAACTCACAACTGGGAGCGCAGACGTTTCAAAATAAGAGTCACATGTGTATTTCGGGTTTCTTTATAATTAAAAGTCCCGTATTGTGTACCACTTTTTTGTCTCCTGGTAATTATTGATTGGGATTGGAGCAGCACAATAAACTGCATCTGGGATTTCATTCAATTTACATTCTTGTAGTCTCTGTGTCTGGGCCATCCGGTAAGAGTAAAAGACTCTATATATATATACTATTACACACGGTGCAAACATTCATTGATGCTCAAGAAGACAACACACTACTATATGCATAATATACTTAATGTAATTATCTTTAATGTAGATTCTGAAGGGCAGTATAAAAATATATTTTATCTCTTATATTTGTATAAATTATGAAAGGGGTGTGAACATTTATGAGACAAAAGGTAATGCAAACTTATTTTCTCAACTATATACTGTATACTGTTTATTAAACCTCAGATTAATGGGCTATCAGCTGTCTTCTGCTTTCTATTTTGTTTCTGAACAGCAATCTGTAGGATATGAGATGCAGAAGAATTGCAGCAATATGATTTGAATCTAGGGAAATCAGCCTTTTAATCCTGAAAGTCCTCGACGTCATAAATTAAAGGACCAGGCACCAACAAACCTAGTGAAGGCCTGCCTTTGGACAATAAAATGGACAAAGAGACTGAAATGGCATGATTTAAAGGAAAAAAGGTCATTGTTCAGAGAGGCCTCTCAGCATGACCTTCTGAACCTCCACACAGAGCTAAAATAGGCTTCACTTTAAAAGGTTTCCTTGCAAAGACCCTCAGATTTGCACGATTCTAATACTAAGACATTTCATCTTAATCCAGGAACATTTCACACAAAGTCACAGTACGTTACTGAAGTTAACCTTCTGGAATGCACAGAGTGATATACACCATGCCTGGCCTGGCTAGATAATCTGTAAATTACTTTGACCTGTGATTACTTTTATAACTGACAAACTAATGATTACAGGCTGATGTACCTTTTTAAAATATGTGTAGTGATTTGTAATCACTTCTAACTAACAAATTGATCATTATAATCGTCAATCTTGTATGATTCATCTCATTCTACTAAGAATGGTAACTATTCAAGGTATAATATTTATGAAAGTGTGTCATGTTTGGTATGTAAATGTTTGCTTGTTTACGTAGAGAATTTTGATGACAACGAATGTCATGTTTCTAGCAACGTTTTCAAGATATAAAAGTTCATGATTAAACATTCACTATTTTGAGCGGGAATTCTCCACACAAAGGAGCGTAAATCACTTTTGAAAAGGACAGACCAGCTGACCATGTGACTTTGAACAGCCACTTCTGATTGGCTCAGAACACTTTTGGGGTGCAGCCAATTTCAGTTCAAAAGTCCTAAACAGGAAGAACATGCACTCTCTTGCCTTCCTCTCGTCACTCTTCCACTTGCCGCTCTTGCCCTTCTTCTTCGGCCCTCGTGCTTCTTCCAGATCCTCCGTGCCATGTATAGTTCAGGGAAAACTCTGGACACAAAAGTCCCGAGGAAGCCTCTCACTCTCTGATCTACGGTTCACACACAGTCACGAGTCTTCCTTGCAGAAGGCCTCGTTTCAAAGCCCATTTCATCATCCAACGAGACAACAACAATCTAGCATTCATAACAGAGGTCCAAAGCATCGACAGAACAAACTTTCTACAAAGAGCCAAAAAACCAAGCAACACAAAGAAACGCAGCGCAAGGAAACGCAACGACACGCAAGTACATCTCCAGACTTTTGCTCAAGTGCTGGTGTATTAGTTAAATACTTTGGGTAATCTGACTGCAAATCGATGTAGACTCAAAGAAGGATAAATTGTTCTTAAGGCATTGTCAACAGACTCCATAAAGTTCATTTTCTCTGTATTGATCATTTATTTCACATTCTGTCACTTTATTCACCAACCTGTTTCATGTTATATGTGTTAGATTAGTTTTATGTTTAGAATAGCAATAAAGTTTGTCTGTGTTCAAAGATAATTTGTCTGTGATATATTTTGATAAATAATCTCATCCCTGTTTTTAAAAGATTTCACTTCAAAGCTATACCTAAATATGTGTAATACTATTTTCAGTAAGCCATGAGAATAATATTACTCCAATAAGGGAATGAATCATAATTCCCTTATTAAAGCTAATTCCATACAATAGAAATTGTGAGCAGATACAACGAGACATTGTATTATGATTTTAATGGTGGAGAATTTTATTCAGACAAATAATCTAGTTACTTGTCATTTATGTAATTTATAATGGTTGTCGAACGCAACTAATTCCATTATAAATTTCCTTACATAATAATGTAGAATAAGGACAGTTTAAATGAATTCCTAGCTCACACATACTGTTTCCCTACATATAATGGTGGGGGTACACGGGCATTTTATCCCATCCCGTGTACATTTGTACAGTCATTATTTTCTTTGAAAATTCCTACATATATTGGTGAAGGTACACGGGCATTTTAACCTATCCCGTGTACACTTACACATACCAAAATTCCCTACAAATTTAAATCGAGCAATTCTGTGATTTGGCGACTAAAAACAGCCATTTGGCTCCTTAATGATTCAGTTTAGGAGCTAATGGCTCCTTAGTCATTTTTTTAGTCTGGAGCCCTGTGTTTCCAACCAGCATGTATTTAGCATGCCAACATTCACTTTCACTAGTTAGTACATAAAGAAATAAAAGTGGTTTAACTGAGTTACAATGACTAATTTTGTTGTGTTTAAAATGTCTAATTTTGTTGTGTTTACCCAATTGAACTAGGTTCTTTCTACACAAAGTGTTTGTGTTGAGATTACATAGTAATTTTAAATTAAGAAAACTAATTTCAAACACATGGAAACACTCTCCAAGCTTGAATCAAGTTCAGCCAAAGAGCTGTTTTTTTGAGTGTATCTTTGTGTACGCTGCTGCTGTCGCTGACTGTGAGATTGAGGAATTAGATATAATGAGAGGAATAAAATATCAGGAATTCTTAAAGAGCTGTGTTAGTGTATATCGAGATGATGTGTGATATTGTTCAGAATGGATGGCGCTCACTGAATTAAGATTCTGCTGCGGTTGTGACCGTTTGCCCTTGTGTTAACCCGAAACAGCACGATATTAACATTCAGAGAGTAAGAAACGAGAGAGAGCAGATGAGATAAGATCAGATCAGATCAGGATCATCCCCCCTGGCACAACTGTGTGTGTGTGTGTGTGTGTGTGTGTGTGATAGACAGAGAGTGTTATTACAGACACACACTTATTTACTGACTCATTATGTTGTCTTGACAAAGACAGCACACTGTTATTCTACATACATGGTTTAAAGAGGCCCTATTTTGCTTTTTAGGATTTTACCTTTCCTTTAATGTGTAACATGGCTCTTTGTGCATGTAAAAGTCTGCAAAGTTACAAAGCACAAAGTCCACGCTAAAGGGAGTTATTCTCTCCCACAGACAACACTGCTCCTGAACTACACGAAACGGGCTGTTTGAAGTCCAGCCATTACTTCCATGTCATAGCTACGTCACTATTTAACACATTTGCATAATGCCCGCCTACGGGCTACTTTGGCCCACCCTCAAACAAAGGTAGTTACAGCCGAGGCCAGGATGTGTTGGGTTAGTGTCGTCACCATGTCGAGAAGATGCTGTTTTCTTCACCCCTTTGTATGGACTTCCAAAGGCAGACGAACTGAAGAATCAGTAGTTAAAATTCATTTTTACATTCACTATTCCTCAGCAGTACAACCACAACAATAACAAAATTGTCGATCTCAAGAGTCTTTATCAGTGATAAAGTGAGGAGGTTTACTTATAATTACAAGCTGTAATGTTTTGGCCGCTATCGGTAGTCCACGGCTAACTTGCTCACTAACTCTCTAATACCGCCGGTAATGTCCAACCGGGAGAAAGCCTCTATTCTTCGTTCATATCTCTGGCAACAAAAGTCCGGCTACACCCATTCCATCAAAAGATGACTAATTTAGATGCAATATGTGTCTTTTACTTGAAGCTTTGTTAGGTTCACAATAATCAACAGTGTACTTGTAAGAAAGCTACTAAATTAAAACTTACCACTGTGAAACGTCCTGCTCAAGACGTGCTTGCGAAGGTGGTTCGGGACAATCAGCTTATTCTTCCAAACTTTCATTATCGGACTCGGGCTTGAACTGGTAGGGCAAAAAGCGACGCCATGGTTACCACAGTTACAATATTATTAACGCTGCTCACGAAGCCTCGTGAGCTGAAACTCGGTTATGGTAAGGGCCTTACACTTCCGACACATGCTCTAAGCGGTTGACCAGTCACAACAGACTAGGCCAGCTGACCGATCAGAGCAGACTGGGCTTTTCGGAAAGGGGGGCTTTAAAGAGACAGAAGCTAAATCAGAGCGTTTCAGACAGAGGGTGAAAAGAGGTGCTGCAGCAATGTACAGTATGAGAAAAAGAATGTGCTTTTTGAACATTAAAGCATGTAAACCTATTCTAGTAGATCCCCAAAAGAAAATTATGAACCTGTAAATGAGCATAATATGGGCTCTTTAAGGATTTCCCAAAATCACAAACATTCGGACTGTTCTGACTCGGGCTCGTTTTAGTTTGAAAGTGTACACATTCTCCTCTCATCCACACTAGAACAGTGTTTTCCTCCACTGAAAACAGAGACTTTTGAAAACACTCTCCATTACCACATACTTGATGTTAGGAAACTGAATCGGATTAGTGTGGACGTGACCTTATGCTGTGTTCATGTACTGTCCGAATTACTTGTCAAGCTAACATCAAACTTTATCTGGACAAACTTTACCTATCTAGTTTATATAGTTCTTCACTTTAACTATGGCCTGTAGAACCACAATGACACCGCTTCATAAAAATAAACGCACTCTTACACACTCTTAAGAACAGCTTCTTATTCAAAACCGGTTCCATTAAAATAAAAAGTACTGGAACTGAATGATTTCAAGCACCAGATTTGAGATTTGAGCACTCCAGTGGAGGGAAACATTATCAGTGAATTACTGTCATAATTTGAGTCTGCGACTCAAACAAAAATATGACTTCAGAAGAACACAGCGCAAGAGTCATATGGAGTTTCATGATGCTTGACAGATCCTGATCAACATCAATTTTCATTGTATGTTACAGAGCAGTGTGAACATTCTGCTGAACATCTCCTTTTGTGATTTTCCAACGTGATTTCAACATGAGTAAAATATTGTGTGGTACCAAAATCAGCCACTAGATGACAGTGATGTCTGTTTTCAGAAGTGTCCAACACAAACAGATGTTTTTAACTGGAGTCTGAATGAAAATACACTCAAAAATTGCTCCTTGTTGAATTTAGTTACTTAAAAAGAGCTAATGTAACACAATTAATGCATTTATCACAACTTAATTTTATTGTGTGCAATCAATTTAAATGTGTAAAATGGAAGTTCACTTAATCAGTTTGTTCCCAACATGCACTGAGGCATGAGTAAAAACTGCAAATTAATGTCTAAATATTGGCTTTTTATTTTGTCCCTTTATGTTTTGTGTCATGTGAGTGAATCTATGTCCATAAATATGATTGCTGAGTGTTACTGTCATTGTGGTTTGTGTGTTCATGCAAGATGTCATCCTCTATTGCTGAGACTACATGCTCACAGCTTGTTTAAAATAGCAAATGTTTGACAAAAAGTACAAAAGAAAAAACCGCAGAAGTGGAATAAATTAGGTTGCCTTGACATAATTAAAATGATGACAAATGTTTATCTAGTAGATGTGACAAAGTGAATGTAAGACTGTATAACAAGACTTGATCAAATTAATAATAATAATAATAATAATAATAATAATAAAGTTTTCCATAATTCCATGAAGTTCATGGAACGGTTTGATGAGTGTTTGAGCATACATTGCTGGAATACACACACATAAACTACACTAAATATTCTCAAGTGAATATCAGAGGAACAGTAGTGTCAAATATAAATATACATGCATATCTTTTCAGCAGCATTTTTATAAAATAACTTGGCTAAGCACCAATAAACTCTCTCTTGATCCTTCTGGCCTTCCGTAGCGTCTGTAATTCCATATGTCACTCGCCTCCGAGCGGCCGCTAATCATTTATTCAATATGATGATGAATTAAAAATACATCACTGAGCCTGAAGCTTAGAGACTTCTCATGCACTCTCATCTGTGTGATCACAATGATGTCAAAATAAGATTACTGATAATAATTTGATTAAAGATGTGCAAGTGAAAGGGGGAGTGGCTAAAACAGAGGACCTTCTGCTCTCCTGCATCACATATTCTCTGTACTAAGAAGTGTGTGAAAGTAGAACACCAGTGGTGACTGGATAGTGTACTGTTTCTAGTGGATTTCTTAAGTGTATGTGTATCCATGTATGCTTTTCAGCTAATATTTCCCAACACCTCTTGTGCTACAGTTCACTAACTTTTTCAGTTGTAGAAAAGTAACGAGGGGTGTTTGTCTTAATAGTACATAGTGTACTTGTCTTGCTACATAAAAAGTACTGTAGGCCTATGCACACTTCTATAACTAGTAGTGAAATATGTGGGCTTATTTTGTGATAATGACTGGCTTACTGTACATTATCCCACTATAACAGACATTAAATATTCATTTTAAAGGGATAGTTCACCCAAAAATTAAAATTCTCTCATCATTTTCTCACCCTCATGCCATCTCAGATGTGTATGACAAAGATTTTTAAAAGAATATTTCAGTTCTGTAGGTCCATACAATGCAAGTGAATGGTGACCAGAACTTTGAAGCTCCAAAAAGCACATAAAGGAAACATAAAAGTAATCCATAAGACTCCAATGGTTTAATCCATGTCTTCAGAAGTGATATGATAGGTGTGGGTGAGAAACAGATCAATATTTAAGTCCTTTTTACTATAAATCTCCACTTTCACATTGTTCTTCTTTTGTTTTTGGCGATTTGCATTCTTTGTGCATATCGCCACATACTGGGCAGGGAGGAGAATTTACAGTAAAAAGGACTTAAATATTGATCTGTTTTATAACAATAGAAGAAAGCACGCCAAGTGTTACGAGAAACATGAAAGCTCTGGAAGAAAATTAACAGTCAGTTATATAGTTTAATACTCATTGTACACAAATATTTGAGCACAGAATGCTGCAATTGACCAATCACAATCAAATATTCAGAGAGTTAAGTGTTTAGTATTTGAATTCCCTTACAAAAATTGAGAGTTCTGGCAAACTCTTCAGAAGGTGCAGGTTCATCACTACCAAACTGCAAGCTCATTTGCATGTGGAAATAATGAGTTGGAAATTTTCCGTTTGCAGCAAGTTTCTCAGAACTATATTTTTTGTAAGTGTTGGGATTCAGTTTTTCAGTAAAAGTGGATGGACAGTCGCTGTGACCTGCGTAATGGGGTCGTTCCTCCATTTCTTGTTGCATTTTCTGCCTGTGAATCTGATGGAATTGACAGCATCACCTGACAGCCATCGTCCGTCTCTTCTCTGATTCCAGTGTGGAGGTTTAATTCACTCAGTCGCTGATGGACTGATTCAGACAGTGCAGTAATGCAGGTTTTGGCAGATAAGAGCAAACATTGATTACTGCAGTCGGCCTTTATTTAGAACAAACTTCATCAGCGTGTGCTGCCATTTATAGGCAACGCGCCACACATGTCAATATAAAACAACAATATCACTGCTGTGCCGCTTCACTCCGGCTGTTTGTATGTGAAGATAAATCCACAAGATGTCGGTTTTAGCAGGTCTACCAGATTGTATCATCCTGACAAACATACACAACCTCAGACACAACAACACAAACAATCTGGGTGGTTACCAGGAAGTTTCTATGCAGTTTCTAGGATGTTCTGAGTGGTTTCTTACTGGCTCAAGTGAAAAGAGTCTCTGTGATATTCTGATCTGACTGGAGTCCCTCCTCTAATGTAAGTCTATGGGTTTTTTTTTCAGGTGATCTGTTAGTAAAGTAACAGCACACCTCTCAACAACACACAAGATTTGAAGGATCATTCATGTCTGGAACATAAACACGATGAACGTTTAATATTCACTGTTTTACCCTCCTATTTCATTCAGAATCTGCATACACCTTTATTTGTGGGTCAGTTTTGACCCGGTGGAATTCAAGCTTATGAATCATTCATAACCTGATGGTTTTCATCTAAAACTATATTGTAAGTCATTAATAGGTTCTTAACTGTTCATACATGTAAAAAGATTTATATTTTTGCCATGTTTACTGACAAATATGAAAGTTATTATTTAATATGCCATTTTTATTAGATGTAAAAATCATTTGTATATTTTATTATATTTCAAAGTATACATTAACTACAGCAAACCAGGGTGATACATGTGAAGACATCTTTTTATCAACATTTCTGTGAAATATTATGTAAATATAACAATGTACAATTTATATTAACATCTAATGTGAGATTTACTAGAAATTTGAATGAATTTCCTATTATTCATAACTGCTCAATACAACTTGGTGGTCAAAAGTTATGAAACAAACGTAATCTTTATCAACTACAAAACAACTGTACAACTCAAGTGTACAACATTAATACTTCTTTATTATGTTTTTAAGAAAAATCTATTCTATGTACTTGCATGAACTATCAAATGTTGATGCATCAGATTGCTGCAGAGTAAAAATTGGACAATTTCCTCTTTCAAGCCCTATTTAGACTAATGTGTGCATGAACCTTTACTCTGGCCACACACCCTTTAGACAGTTGTACCTTTGATTTAGTTTATTTGTTATGTTTGTTACATCTATCATGTCTGTTTTGTACAGGAATGTGTGTGTGTGTGTGTGTGTCCCAGTGAGAGAAAAAAGTGAGTGAGAGACTATGAGAAAGGCTAAATGTAAGTCTTAGCCTGTTAAATGGGTTCAAATATGATTTTTTTTTTTTGTAAACCTTCATAGCTACTGCTCACCTTCTGTCTAACGATGTTGCTCTGACTGTTACATGACAAAAACTGTCAGAGGGGGAATGCGTTCTGGGGCGCAAAACAGAAATAGAAAGATGGAAAATGAAAAACAGTGCATTAAAATTAAGAAAACAATGCCCAAGGGGATAAAGAGAGATTGGTAGGCATAACTTATCACTTTATGACTGAAAATCTTGAAGAAGCGGGTGGGGGCGCCAACATTGATTTTGCATAACCCTCAACAAATGTGTAGTTATGCCACTGACTGGTTTTACCATAGTATCACCATGGTGTTTTGTAGTAAAATCATAGTAGCCATAAAATTAAACATGGTTACTTTATTAACATAATATTACTGTAGTAACACCATGGTTATGTAACATGTAGGTGCTGGACAGAATGACCCTGGAGCAGAGGTAACAGTTCTAAAAATATTTATTAAAAAAGTCAGTAATGCGCCACCGTGCAGAGTAGAGAGTAGTGTGTTCGTCAGTGAAGTGTGTGTGTCATAGAAGTCAGGAGGAGTTTGGCAGAATCCTCTGTAGAAGCTTGGTGATGAGAGAGATGTCCAGCGGACAATGCGAGCAACAGCAGAAGTGTAGATCCTTGGCATGCGGGCACAGAGCGGAATTCCTTTGTGGATTGCCAGGCTGAACTCAGTGAAGACTGGAAGGCAAACCACAACCCGAACAATGCAGGCAAACCAACAGAGTGACAAGACAGGACCAGCTAGACAAGGAGAGTGAGGTTAGTACTCAACTTAGCATAATAATCTTGCAAAGAAACAGAAAAACATGAGGGCATATGTAGGGAATGCAATCAGGCTGGAACAGGTGTTGCTCGACAAGCAATCAGTGGCATGATCGGCACCACCCTGAGAACAATGAACATTCCCATGGAAACGCTGATCATGCTAGTCGAGCGCACCTGTGAAACACGAGGGAGAGAAAATGACAAAACAAACAAACAAAAAAAAGCTGCGGACTTAACAGAACCATGAAAGTAAGGAGAACTGGTCCACTACAGTCAAAATGACTGTGTTGACATGGGAGGGGGAGAGACCAGTTACAAAATCCATGGCTATGTGCGACCAGGGTCTCGAAGGGACTGGCAGTGGTTGGAGGAGCCCGGCTGGGGGTTCACAGGATGTTTGTTAGTCGCCAGATGGGGCAAAATGCAACAAAGCATTGTACATCCTGCGTGATGTCCACCAGAATCGTTGTCTAATGAGCGTCTGGGTACGAGTCACCCCGGGGTGACAAGCGACGTTAGACGAATGACCCCACTGTAGGACATGCGTCCTGACAGATCGTGGAACAAATAACCGAACATTGGGCAGGTTGCTGGAGAGGCAATGTTGCGTAGTGCCATGCAGACTTTGGCCTCCACCTCCCAGGATACCATGCCCACTACATGAGTGGAGGGTAGAATGGTATCCAGTGGGACAGTGGAGGTCTCAACTTCAAAGCATCAAGAGAGAGAGTCAGGCTTTATGTTATTAGAGCCCGGGCAATATGACAGCACAAAATTAAAGCGTGTGAAAAATAATGCCCAGCGGGCCTGCCTAGAGTTGAGACGTTTTGCACTATGAATATACTCTAAGTTATTATGATCTGTCCAGATCACGAAAGGTACCCCCAAACCCTCTAACCACTGATGCCACTCGCCCAAGGCTAACCAGACAGCCAACAATTCTTGGTTGCCAACGTCGTAATTCCGTTTAGCTGGGGTTAAACGATGTGGGGGAAAAAAGGACACGGATGCATCTTTCCATCTGAGGGTGAGCGCTGGGACAGGACTGCTCCGACACCATCCTCAGAGGCATCCACCTCCACCACGACTGATTTGTGGAATCAGGAGTAATTAGAATAGGTGTGGTAGAAAACCGCTTCTTAAATTTTGAAAAAGATCAGAAAGATTTTTTAACAACAATCAGTGCATGTGGAGGTAAGATCCATCAAAGGTGCAACGAGCTGATTTTAATTCATAATGAACCTCAGAAACTTCTGCAAGGCCTTGCGAGAATCTGGGGTCGGCCAATCAGAAACAGCCTTTACCTTAGTAGGATCCATGCGCACTTCCTTGGATGAAACGATGAACCCCAGAAACTGAATCAATTGTACATGAAAAGCACACTTCTCTGCCTTGATGAAAAGCCGATTTTCTATCAGTCGCTGGAGTACCTGCCTGATGTGCTGCACATGGTCCTGGATATACTGAGAGAAGATCAGAATATTGTCTAGATAAACGAACAGGAACCGTTTGACTTTGTCTCGAATCACGTCATTCATGAACCCCTGGAAGACGGCAGGGGCATTGACCAATCTGAAAGGCATAACCAAATATTGGAAGTGCCCCCTATGGGTGTTAAATGCCATTTTTCACTCATCCCCCTCCCTAATTCGGACAAGGTGATAAGCATTGCGTAGGTCCAACTTTGTAAAGATGGACGCCCCCTGCAAGAGTTTGAAGGCTGAGGACATCAATGGCAAAGTATAACGATTCTTTATCATGATGTCATTCAGCCCCCGATAATCTATACAGGTTCTAAGCGAGCCATCCTTCTTCTCCACGAAGAAGAACCATGCCCCTGCTGGCAAGGAGGAAGGGCGAATGAGACTGGCTGCCAGAGAATCATTGATGTACATGTTCATGACCTCCCTCTCAGGAGCCGAGAGCAAATATAGGCATCCCTGAGGCAGAGAAGTGCCAGGGAGCAATTCGATAGCACAGTAGTACAGGCGATGAGGAGGAAGGGTCGCGGCATGGGACTTGCTGAACACCGCCCTCAGATCATGGTATGTCGATGGCACTCTGGATTTGTCCACTGGTTCATCCTGCAATGAAACACCAGACTGGACAGGGGAAACAGCAGAGTTAAGACAGTGCGACAGACAATAAGGACTCCAAGCAAGAACAGTGTTGGTTGACCAATCGATGTGTGGGTTGTGCTTTATCAACCAAGGATGTCCCAACACTCCCGGAGCTGATGGAGGCAGGATAGGGAGGAATGACAACTGTTCTGTATGATTCCTGGAGATAAACGTGACCAGCTCAGTGGAATGAGTGATGACGGACAGTGGTGTTCTTCTTAGGGTATGGGCATTGATAGGTTCATCCAGACGAAACATGGGAAGTCGCCATTTGGATGCTAATTCAAAGTCCATAAAATTACCCTCAGAAACAGTATGAAAGGCCGGTCCAAAATACAGTCGAGCTGGAAGAAGTGTCCGAAGTCCAGGGGATTTATCCAAAGGTGTTGCACCCACCAGTAACCCCTCTCCTACCGACGAACGATGTCTTTTAATGAACAGGGGGCAGCAAGATAACCCGGGGCAGCACAATACAGACACAGTCCATTAATAAGGAGCCACTGTTTCTCCCTACGGGAGATTTGAGTCCTGGTGACTTGCATGGGTTCATGATCAGGTTGAGGTTCAGGCAAGTAGGCTGGCAAGGCAGAGCGGGTAGGATGATCTTCCGCCATAGCAGGTGGAAAGCGCCGTCGGTGGTGATGGCGACGTAGAGCAAGGCGTCGACTCGAACAGCCAAATCCACCAAATCATTGAAGTGTGGAGGTAAATCCAATGAATAAATCTCATCCAAAATGTCATCAGAAAGCCCTTGCAGAAAGCGATCTCTCATAGCATGATCATTCCATTCACAAGAAGCAGCAAGATTGTGAATCTCGATCGCGTAATCCTCAATATGTCAATCTCCTTGGGAGAGTCCAGACAAAATCCTTTCCACCTCCTGACCTTGAGCCGAGCGATCAAACACTCAGTGGAGCTCTGAAATAAATGTCAGATGTGAAGCACAGCAGGGATGTCGGTTGTCCCACAAAGCAGTGCCGAACTTGGAGGACCTCACGCGGAGATTCAGGAGTCGGAGATGGGCAGAGCTGTTGCACATAGGAGTTATGATTGGCAAGATGTGAGGCCATCACCACCAAAGCCTGGTTAGCAGCGATCTGGTCCCAGCAGAACTCCCTGCTTAGAAAGGGCGGAGCGAAGAGTCCATGTTATGGCCAGATTATTCTGTAATGTGTAGGTGCTGGACCAAATGACCCAGGAGCAGAGGTAACAGTTCCAAAAATATGTATTAATAAAGTCAGTAATGCGCCACCACGCAGAGTAGAGAGTAGTGTGTTCATCAGTGGAGTGTGTGCACCGTGGAAGTCAGGAGGAGCTTGGCAAAATCCTCTGTAGAAGCTTGGTGATGAGAGAGATGTCCAGACAATGCGAGCAACAGCAGAAGTGTAGGTCACGGCACGTAGGCATAGAGCGGAATTCCTTTGTGGATTGCCAGGCTGAACTCAGTGAAGACTGGAAAGCAATCCACAACCCAAACAATGCAGGCAAACCAACAGAGTGACAAGACAGGACCAGCTAGACAAGGAGAGTAAGGTTAGTACTCAATTTAGCATAATAATCTGGCAAAAAAAAAAAACAAAAAACAGAGAAACATGAGGGCATGTGTAGGGAGTGCAATCAAGCTGGAACAGGTGTTGCTCAACAAGCAATCAGTGGCATGATCGGCGCCACCCTGAGAACAATGAACGTTCCCATGGAAACACCGTTCATGCCAGTCGAGCGCGCCTCCAAAACACGAGGGAGAGAAAATGACAAAACAAACAAAACAAACCTGAGGGCTTACCAGAACCGTGACAGGTTAAGTGCATTAAAACTATGACTTCATCCAAAAAAAAAAAAAAAAAAAAATGGTTACTACAATATTAAAAACCTTGTGAGAACATTCCAGAAACACTCGCTGATGTGATGCTGATCAAGCACAAACATCAGACGAGCGTCAGTCAAACTGACAGGTTTATCCATTAATGTTCACTGAAGGAGCGTAACGTGACTGTTCTGTTTAACTATCTCTAACTTCTCTATGACCTTCAGCTTTACCATCAAATCACCTCATTTACATTTCACATGATCTCAACACATGTCTGCCTTCATACAACACACTTCATAACCACAAAGAACACTAAAACATTTGACAAAAAGAGGTTTGACGTGTCTTTTTGGGGCCACTGTACATCTGTATGTTTGTTTGAGTGTCATTGTGTACATTTAAGTGTGAGTAAATGTTAGTAAAGTGGACATTGGGACTCGCAGAATCTTTTGATATGGATCTGATTTATAATTCATTCATGTGGTTCTGTTTGAACATACCATGACTCTCTCCACACAGGGCTCAGTGTCAAATACTGCATGTTAATGGAATCAGATCTTCAGCCCTGAGAGACCAGTGTTGATTTACACAGTGAAGTGTTCTACAGATATCTGTAGATATAATATGATCCGCTGGGGAGGGGTGTGCTGAAATACTGAACATCAGTCACTGTTTAACCAAACTCATGGGACTCACATCAACAGTTCTGGTACTACAACAATCTCAAGTGTTTCTCCCATAGCAATGAGATTAAACGAGAGCGAATTGAGACTTGTGCTGAAATCTCAGATGTTTCTCCTGAGAAAAGACTCCAGTAATCTCACATGTGTCTTCACAAGAGATCTCAACAATGTCTCAAACTGAGCTGAGATTCGCAGAGATACCAAAATCTGCAATCAAAAGTCAGAGATCTCTATAGAGCACTACAGCACCTTTGTCTTGGTTCCAGAAGGATTTTTCCCATAGGGATTTGATAAAATCCTTCATAAAAGGGTCCATGAACCAAACCAACCAGCTCCGAGGTGAATCACAACATTACAAACTTTTGAAGCAAAAAAGTATTTGAAAATCAAACAAAAAGACAAAGATACAAGACTGTATATTTAATGTCTTTAATGAGGGAATGAACTACAATCCCATGAAGCATAGCAAATGATGAAATCGAATTAAAAATGAACTATTTATTTACATTTGTTGATTGTAAGTAAGGGAGTCTGGGGTTGGTTTGAGTTATTTTCTGATTATATGTAATTAATTTCACAAAAGTGTGGCATCTAAATGTTCATCTTGACCTACACGGATTGATTCTGTCAGGGTATTTAAATGTAAAATATGTTCAGGTGAAGACAAATTTGAATTCGATCTATGTCATAACAAAAATTAAACCCCTGTGCTAAGAAAATGTATAGAAATAATACAGAGAAAGATTTTTAAAAGATATTAATTTGAGTTAATGGGCCTCAACTAGATTTTGACAAAAGATTCGTAAGTCTGTGATAAACTGTACGAGCTGATTAACATTTACAGTAAGAGTGTGATTGGGGTTGGTTGGCACATTGGGTATAAATAAAATAATGGATTACATTTCATAACCTTCATACACATATTTACCAACTTATACCTCTACATAACATAAAATAATAATAATAATAATAATAATAAGTATTATTATTATTATTATTAGGCCTGTTACACATACACACTTTTCAAAACAAGCCAAAGATACAATTAGTTCCTATCATTAATGTGATTATTTTACATGAGTAAAGATTTAAATATTTATATACAAGTTTATATATAAGTAAAAATGTTTCATATTAATTCCAAACGATGAATTTATAATATATTAACCATAATAATATTAATATAATCATATTAATTAGATGCATTAGGTTAGGGTTAGGTATCATGAAATAACAATGAACAGTATATTTTTTTTTACAACATTTATTCATCTTTTTTAAGGCTTGTTAATATATACAATTGTTCATTGCTCATGTTAGTTCATAGTGCATTAATAATGTTAACATATACAACTTTTGGTTTTTAAAAATATATTAATATACTATGTGTATTACTATAAGATTACTAAATGCTGTAAAAGTATTGTTCATTGTTTGTTCATGTTACTAATGTTAACAAATGGAACCATATTGTAAAGTGTTACGTAATCATTACTCATATATTAATGATATAAGAAAACATGTTTTCAGTTTTGATTTTTAACTCTCACAAACTTTTGTGTTTTAACACTGTTGACTTTAATCATGAATTAACAAAAGTTCATAAATATTTGGTTATATTGAATGTTTTTTCTTTTCTTTTTTTTTTTTTATCTAAGAACTTAAGCATTCATTTGCATATATTTGGGGTATCAAAATGTTTGTTCAACCAGAGATATTCACCAAAGAATAAAAAGTGTGCCAACCAACCCCATTCTCCCCTACAGAAACAATACATCTTAAGTTTAATGCAAAATATTCAAATAAATACAAATATGTTCTTCTATTAAACACGATTATCAGCCTCAGAACTCACAGTAGGTCTGTCTTTAAATGTTCATAATTTATCATTACAAATCTACTCACCTAGGGACAAAAAATAAATGGGATTTTTACATCTGGAACAAGACTGTTGTGCTCTACATGAACTTAAACATTTTTCATCAAATTCTCCCAAGAGCAAATGATCTGTGCTATACTATTCACATTCATTTTATAGCTCTGTACTCTTATTTTAAGCAAAAAATTCATGTATTTGTGTCTTTTTATTTCCCCTAGTTTATAATTGCATCAAATATAACAATGAACCCCACTTAACCTTTAAGCAACATTTTTCCTGTGTGAAACTTTACACTTTAACTTTAATTTTATTAATCATAATACACAACAGGTTTATTTTGTGTTTAGTGCATTTTCTGTGCTGCAGAATTTAGGGGAATGGATTTAAACATGAGTACCACACTCTTACTGGTAGCTGAAATCATATTCAGATTCGCCAATAAATAAAGATATATATATATATATATACAGTGTACACAGTGCTGGGTAGATTACTTCTGAAATGTAATCTGTTACTGATTACAAATTACATTACAAAAATGTAGTTAGTAATATAATCTCTTGGATTACATTTTAAAGTAATCTAATCTGATTGTTTTTGGATTGCTTCTGGTCTAGTTCTTGTTTATTTGATGTCACATTTGATGTACCATTTTAACAATATTGCTTAAATGCATTAAAGAAAACTTACTCAATGGATCAAAATAGGAGAATTTATATAATATGTTGTATGCGTTTTTTTTTACTCACCGTATGTCTGTTTCTGAATAAAAATTAAAAAGGCACTAAAAATGTTCTTGCTCTGGCAATTTTGCCATTTCATCAATTGCCATCCATGATGGGCTGGTTTGAGTATTTCTGGGATTTTCACACACAACAGTCTCTAGAATTTACTCAGAATGGTGCCAAAAACAAAAAACATCCAGTGAGCAGCAGTTCTGTGGACGGAAACACCTTGTTGATGAGAGAGGTCAACAGAGAATGACCAGACTGGTTCAAACTGACAAAGTCTACAGTAACTCAGATAACCACTCTGTACAATTGTGGTGAGAAGAATATCATCTCTGAATGTTGTTCTGAGATGCGGGTTGGTGCTGTTTTGACAGCATGAGGGGGACCTACACAATATTAGACAGGTGCTTTTAATGTTGTGGCTGATCAGTGTGTGTGTGAGTGTATATATATATATATATATATATATATATATATATATATATATATATATATATATATATATATATATATACTGTATAGTGCTGGGTAGTCTATGTATTTATTTATTTATTTATTTTGTGGATTTTATCCCCTTTAATTCCCAATTCCCAATAGACAAAATATTCAATAAACTACCATACACCGGGTGATGATGTCTTGCATTCAGAGGAACATCTACCTGGATCAGCAGCAGCAGTTAATCATATAACGGATCTAGTGCTCCCTATAGGTTACCAGCACATGATTATGACAGAACATATGACAGATTTCTATTGTTTCTTTCAGTTCACTCCTCAACACGCTGATATGGAGTTGCTGTGCCTGAGTTCAACAGCTGTCATTCATATAGCGGTCACGTGTAGATCTCGCTCTTTGAGTCACACTCCCGACTCATTCTTCTCTCTGCTGTGACATGGGCGTGATAACTCGTCACTCTGTCAACTTTATGGTGTTTGTCTGTGACTGCAGTGGTAACAACAGTGTGCTAAAGCGACACAGCGACTGTGTTTAATGGCAAACGGGTGTCTGGCGAGAGCATATTGAGGGTGATGAATAGATGCAGGTGAAACAGAAGTCGAGGTGTAATGACACACGTGCATCCAGAGAAATAAGAAATGAAACCTTAATTACCAACAAAATAAGCAATGAATTTAATGCTGTTGACCTCCTGCACTCAATGTCTGTATTGGGATGTTGACGCAAATATTCTTCATATGTAAATTAGCGGTTGCAGCAGTGTAGTTTATAATATCTGTATATCTGTCAGCATTCACATTCATCTCAATGACAGTTACTGGACTGCAGGAGTGGTTATCAGTGGATATTCGGGGATTAGCCCAGACCTCTGTGGATGTGATGTGTCACTTATATAAAAGAAATCTTTAAATATTACTGGAATTATGAAAAAAGGTCCCACTTACTTCTGTCTCAGCCTCAGACATGTTCAGAGATCAGAAGTTGCACACTTTAAAAGAGGTCATGTCATGCATGTTTTTAACTTTATTACTTGCCTTGAGGTTCCCTTATAATGTTAGTAAAGATTTTTGCACAGAAAAAAAAAGAAAACAGTCATAATACAGTATTAAATGACCTTTTTCCACCCTGTCTCTGGCCCTCTACCCGAAACACTCGTTTTCTCTATACTTCACCTTTAAGATGCCTCCATGGTTATGTTGGCTAACATCTCATAGCGCAGGAGTTAAGAATGAAAATGTGCAAGTGATTTACAATATTGGTGGTGATTTTGATTCATTTCAGTGACTCGATTCTTTTGATTCCGTTCACCAAAAATATTTGTTCAGATTCATTCACTGATTCATTCACTGACCATATCTTCAAGTTACACCTTTGTGCCTGCAGATGATGTCAAATGATCGTCTTTTAAGAAAATGCATTGAACTGAAACCAGTCAACAAGTCTAATTATCCTTTATTAAAATTCTACTAAGAGACTTCAGCACTGCAATGTTAAAGCATCATAAGAATTTCCCCAGAAATTACAACAAATCATATCTATCATACTGTGAACTGCTGAGCACAAGTTTTTATCAAGCTATACAAAAGACAGACAACAATACTAGCCTAAAAATAATTATGAGTTTCAATAATGTCCATATGTCATTGTAATGAGTGGTCATCACTCACTTTTATTCATAATTCATCTGGCCTCTTTTCTTGTTGAACAATATTGAAGATATGAACAAATGACATGCAGCTCCTCCTCCCGGTCAGCAGATCATCATTCATGATGACGAGTTGTTCATGTCAGTCACGAACGAGTTACCAATACAGTTCGTTCACGTCACAAACAAAATGACCGACTAGTTCAGTTAAAGGGTGTATTCATTCAGTGGGTCCAACCAATGATATGTGACTCAAGACACTTTAAAAATAGATTTTAAACACAATAACCTTATTTTCCCTATATTTTTTCAAGTGTTGTGCATAATTATTACTAAGACAAATAAAAGTTTAAGAAAAGCCTAAGTATCTAATACTGTGCATCAAAACACAACATTTCCATCCATAATTCACGTCATTTTTACACATTCATAAATTGGAGATTATGTTTTCAGAAAATACCAATTAATTTGTCTTAAGTGCATATCACCCCTGTCTCTTCTTACTGAATGGGATTTACTCAAATGCTGAACTGAACGAACGACACGCCTTCGCTCATTCAGTCGTTCAGCAGATCTTCATTCACGAATCATTCGCGAACGAGTTTACCAGTCAGTTCGTTCACAAATCACCTCTCATCTTGTTCAGCGTCAAATGACCGAGTGAAGGGGCATATTCGTTCAGCGGGTTGAACCAATGATATGCTCCTTCACAGCGTGCACTTGAATGCTATTGGCTCGTGCAATAATCAGTCTTTACAGGCATGAAAAGCAGCAGAATCCATTGGCTTCAAAAGGGAGAGACTTCAGTGAATGAAAAATATGAGTCAGTGTATGGAGGTGAATGAGAACAATGTTCACATTTTATATTAGGTGGCCCTAACTACTATGTACTAACATTAAGTACATACAAGACTATGTATTTACTGTGTAACTACATGATGTTCTGCAAAATGCCCACATTTGCTGCTACTGAGGTTGAGGTACGAGTAGGTTTAGGAGTAAGGGTAGGGTTAGGGTTAGGGGTTAGACTTAGGTTTTGGGGTAAGGGTTGGGTTAGGGGTAAAGTTAACAGTGTAACTACAAATGTAATTACAATGCAACAACATGTATGTACATAATAAGTACATTGTATCAAATGGTTAAGTACATATTAGTTAAGGCCACCTAATATAAAGTGGGTCCGAACGATTCGTTCACTCAAAAGATTAGTTCAAAAAGACTGATTTGTTCACAAACGACACATCACTAATTTACAAATTAGTAAATCATTAGTAGCTATAAGTCCCAATTTATGTGAAGCACACAATCAAACTACTACAGTTATTTGACTGAAATAACAATAGAAAACTGAACAAAGTCAGCATATTATTGCTTCTGAATACTTTTATTAGGCAGATAAGATATGGTGATACATTGCTGCTATATAAAGCTGAGAACAGTGAAAATAGTACAGACCTACACAAGCTGCGAATGTGATGGGTTAATAAATCTGTCCAGCTGTAATGGAACGGGAATTTCTCATGTAATGGGAAATACGGGATGTTCACCGGGTCAGGAGTTGCCCCTTTGATCATTTTGCTGGTAGACCGGGGGAGGGGATCACCTTCAACTGTTTCACTGATTAAATACGGGAGAATGGGCATTCCGATGTGTTCAAATTGGCCAAAATACAGGACGTTCTGGCTAATACGAGACAGACAAGACAGCAGCCACTAGCTGATGACAACATTGCCTTTTGTTGCACTCCACTCTATGTGTTCTTCTTCATAATAAAATAATTTAATCTCACATCAATATTTCATGAGCAATAATGTATTTCTTTGGTAAATAACTGTGTAATAAGCACGATTCACTCTGCGTTGGAGTCCTGATCTTGGTTAATTTTGTGATAAAAACGGCTGACTATACAGTTACTTATATATCAAACCAACACAGACAGATGAAACCGTAGTATTAAAGTTGTTACTCACCCTCATTACTGTCATTTGGATATAGTTGGCACTGCAACATCTTTCTATATAAGTTTCTTTGCAAAGTCTGAATCATAATAGTTCACAAAAGAATCCAAAGAGAAATGTGCCAAACAAAGTTTAGTTCTTGTTCTTAATTTCCTTCTGAAGGATATGCAGGGATGCGGGTTTTCCACAACAACGTCTGGGGACTTTACTCCACATCTTAATCTTTTCATTGGTTAAAAGCAAACTACAGTAACAATAGTACCACTATCAGAGTTTAAGTATCTAAACCGTTCTCTGTTTCAGTTCATCATGAAGATTTCAATGTTGTGGAGGTGAGGATATTTAAATGAACCCCTTCAAACGTCACTATCGGGCTGATTTATAAATGAGTAATTTTTGCAGGGTGGAAACAAAAAAATGCTCATTTCAGACTGGAGAGGAAGTTTTGAGTTCTGAAACTTACAGTATGTTTTTTTTTTAGTACAACGACCTCTTATATGTCCAAATATCAAGGACAATTTGATTCCTCATGACACGACCCTTTAATACAAGAGTTCTGCCAAGTCAACACAGTTTCCAATATATCACTAAGGTGGGCATTTTGACCACTCATGCACATATTTTTGGACACAAAGATTTTCCACAAATGTTCACTAGAAGTTTGCAGCTCTTCACCATTAGTGGTGAACCTGCAATAAACCTTTGGCAACAATGAAGTTGCCAAACTTTTTATTGCATGTGAAAATAATGTTATAATGCCAGAACTGTAGATTTTTGTAAGGGATGAAATAAAAGATTGCAGAAATGAAGGAGGCTACAAACTGGCATCTCTCTCTCACACACACAAGCACTTATCCTCGTTTTCCTGGTCAGTTCTCTACGTGGTGGATTATGGGCAATAGAGCGTCGGCAAGTGTAATAATGCACCACATAGTGGATAGGGGGCGATTTCAGACACAGCTAATGATTGTATTTAGGGTTGGGGTTAGAAAAAATTGGCCCCATTCACTTCCATTGTAAGTGTCTCACTGTAACCTTGATTTTTTACTTTTTTGAAGAAAAGAAGGGACAAGTCAAAATGTTATCTTTTGTGGTAATCAACTTAATGCCACACATGCTGTTGATTGAACTTAACTTGGATTGAACCTGGAATATTCTTTAAATTCAGTGTTTTGAATGTGACATCTCCTCAGTTCAAGTGGCATTATGGCATAGTAGTGTCCAGTGGATGTGCACTTCAGAATATCATCGGATGTAGTAGGTCATCTGGGTATTTCTCACTAACTGTTTTTTTAATACATTGTACCACCGGCTAGTTGACAAATTTTCTGAACAGCTAGCTGACTTTTAAAAATGAGTATTCATGGAAGTCTAAATAGGAATTTATATTGTCTTTTACCTTCATGCAGGATGCAGAGATTATAAATCTGATGCTTCTCGTGAGGTCGTTAACATCTGTTTTTAGGACATGCAGAATAAGCAAAGTAAATTGGCCATTTCATATGTTCATCTGGACAGACAGACGGGGTTTGATGCTCATTAAACTCCTAAAACACTCGCCGCCTTGTGAAAATGAACTGCCTGTAACCTTAATTTTATGCTACACTAAATGCAAATTAGTTTCACAGAAGAGAAAGAGAAATATTTTTAACTGCTGTGTCCATCGGTTCATCTGTTATACATTATATTATTGTCTGACCTCTGTCACAGCATGCTTTCACGTTTCAGAGTCTCGACACAACCTCATTATCTTACCGTAAATTTGTGTGGAGAGATTTTCTCCTACATCCTCAAATGAAAGTTAGACACATTCTCTGATGTACGCTCTTTACATGAAATATTAATACAATTGCCATTTTTGTAACCTATCTGTACCAAGTATGTAATATTTTTTCATGTCAAATAACATTTTTACTGGAGAAGCAGGAATTCTGAACATACAAAATCACAGTTACATTAACACAGACTAATTTTTTCATTAACTTGACGGAAATGCAGCAAAAAACATTAATACGAATATACAATAAAATAAAGTAGTACAAAACGTTAGGTGAGATGATCCCATTTACAATGTGTAATCCAACCCTTCAAATTCAATTGGAAGTCAAATTCGTTGATGCAGTATACAAGAACGGTTTGGTCTATCATCATGAATTCCATAAATGTTTGTCTTGAGTGTCTCTAGATCAGTGTTTCCCATCACTGATCCTAGAGGCACACCAACTGTACAGTACATGTTTTCAAAGCTGAAATTACACAGTCACATTCTTTGCTATTGTAGTCCAGAGCACTAACCACTGCACCACACAATCGACAAGTCTGACTGATGCCAAAGAGACATTCCAAGTTGAAAGTACATAACGATTGTTGAGAATATATTGTTACAGCTAAGAAGTTTTAAATTGATGCAGGAATTATGCAGTGCTGCCTACATTGTTGTAAGCACAACATGAAGACTCAGAGGTCAACAGAAGTAGAAATTTTAAAACCATTTTTTGCTGGACCCGAACTCACAAACTTTTGAGCAACAGTCCAACCACTGGACCATTCAGTTGACATATCTAAGCAATGCCTAAGAGACTGTCCAAGCTGAGAGCACAAAACAAAATGTTGTTATAGCCAAGTGTATTTGAATTCAAGCAGGAATTATACAATATAGTCCAGGCTACAACATCATTCTTTGCTGGACTCAAACTCACAACTTTTCAAGCTGTATTGCGATGCTTTAACCACCATTCCACTCAGTTGACACAACTCAACAATGACAAAGAGACATCCCGAGTTTAGAATCAGCACACAAGTGTATGTTATCTTTTTAACTATAGGTGGTGCTGTCTCCAATCTGCTCATGTATCTTTAGGACATGATGTTGATAAAGCATTCCAATTATCTTAATCACTTTATCACTAATATGTATTATGTATATACATGTATATCTTTGAAATCCTAATGGCTCAAGGAATCCATAGACATCAAGCTCATGATATTAGGACATACGGCTCAAACGTTACCGACAAAAAAATAAAATTTTCACATGTCTTGACCCATAAGCGGCGCTGTCTCCAATCTTTGCATGTACCCTCAGATCATGGTCCTGATGAAGCGTACCAAGTTTCGTTTTGATAGAACAAAGTGTTGCCGATATACAGCTCCAAATCCATTTTCACACCCACCTCTTTACAATGGCGTAACTTTTAAACAAAGGTGAAAATCCTAATTCTGTATTGTAATTTCTATGCGGGTCGGTCTGGAGATTATTTTGAGACATTGTTTGGGCAAATCAGACTAAGTTTGAAAGCCATGGAACCTTTAAACTGTAAACATCATAATCCAAGATGGTGGCCACTGTAAAGGGTGGAGTTTTAATGTAAGGGATCCATCTGAATCATCAGGTGGAGAGTAATCAGATGCAATAATTGGGATTCTAGGACAAATGGTTCAAAAGATATGCACAAAATTGAATTTTCTAACTGGTGGTGGTGCTATAGAGTTTGTCCTAGAGATCCCAAATTTGGCATGGGGGCTATTCATGACCACCCCTATCAGTGTGCCAATTTTCATCATTTTCCTATGTATGGTTCTATGGGCTGCCATAGACTCCCATTGGGGAGGAAGAAGAAAAAGAAGACTAACGGATACAATAGTTGCCATAGCACCTTTGGTATTTGACCCCTAATAATAATAATAGTAAGAAGAAGAACAACAAAACTGACAGAAACAATAGGTGCCTCCCCAAATAATAATATATTTACTTTTAAGGTAACAGACAATGGCTGCCAAATCTTTTCAAATTGTATCATTTTGCCATTCAATGATATTACCTCAGTACTCCAATGTGCATGTCCACAAAACCATGTAAATACTGTATGTACCATAAGGTTGTTTCTTTTTATTGTTTTTTTAAAACATCTTTGTGCTTGTTTTAAGTTTGCGTGCAATTTACACCTTCTAAGTTTGTTGGCATTTATGGTTATACTTATGATGTCTGTATATGAGTCCGTAGCAAACAATGAGCACTTTACATGTCTTCCCCTGCATCATTAACATAGATTTGATTTGTTAGTAATGAACAAGGGCAACTTTGTGTTTACACCTGTCTGTCAGTGTGCATTTATTTGGACTTTTTAAGGCACTGTTTGTGTGTTCATGTGTACATGTGTCTGTATGTTTGAGTTCTCACTGATCTGTGTGTGTTTAGTGGTGTGCCAGCTGACAGAGTGTCTTCTGCCCCTCTCGGGGGTATCTGGCAGTCAGCGGGCTCACGGAGGGCACATTTATCAGAGGGTCAGTGAGCGTGGTGGAGATTTGTTTGGAGGAAGTCTTATGCCGTTCTAACTGAGAGCCCTGGAGGTTTGGCTGAGCGTGCTGGCGTCGATCCACGGCACTATCGCTGCGACCAGCACACACATACGGCGCCAGCGGCTGAATGAGTGTAGCGAACAATGAAGAACTCGTCCATCTGTCGCTCAGACGCCTCAGACTCCAGAGACACTCTTCACTCAAGAGGTTTCACATTTTCATGTGCTTTCTTATTGGAATATTCACACAAAAATGACAATTCAAAGAATCTTCACATAGCTCTTTCCAATACAATAAGAACCATAAAAGCAGTGTGTTATATTCCAAGTCTTCTGCTTTGTGAGAACAAATTTAAAGTTACTATTCACTAAAAATCTTCCCCTCTATTGTAGCTCTCGTACCTGATGTAGAGAATCCTCAAAACTCTCCTTGTGTGTTCCACTGAAATATAACAGCATACAGTTTGAGGCTGAGTAATTTTGGGGTGAACTAAACTTACACATGCTTCTACTCACCCAGATTTCTGGTCCAGTCATCTCAGAATGACACGCAGCCAAATGTTCTGTAGTTTTCTCTCTCTCTGTCTCTCACTCAGGTCACAGCTCTGCAGGACATTTGTCCATCTGGAGTCGAGAACTGCGAGTCTGTTTGGACACTGATAAACGTCTCGTCTGACACTTTTGGATGCTCTTGAGATGCTCTTTACAGATTCACTTTAGAGGAGAGAAACACATTTGACAGTGCAGTATAATATTCATCAGTGTTGGGGAGAAACAGTCAGAAGTAGTGAATCAGTTTGTTCAAATCAGTTCATTTAATTGCACTGGTTTAAAATTAAATGATTCACCAGTTTGAGTCTTTATGTGACTGTGCATCTATTTTTAAAGCAAAATCTTTACTTATATGCTGCTGTTCTATTTTTTATTTATTTTTCTAGTTCTGTTTTATGTATTTCTTTTGTATAAATGTGTGTGTTCAAGTTTAATGCTGGCACACTTAATATGTAGTATTTTGACTTCGCTATACACAACACATAATTTAAATTCATTTTAACTGACTGAATACTGTTCACAAGACTCTAGACTGTCATTTAAAGGGTTAACTTCTGCCGCACCGAGTCACGTGACACAACAACATGACGTCGATTTCTGTGAAGCACTTCTAAGGGCACAGCGCCAACAAGAAACCTCTTTAACTTTTTTTCAGTGAAACCTGTTTGGTTGTAAAGAGTAGCGTCTCTAGTTTCATTTGATATGCCGCTTTAAACCATTCATTCATTTTTCGTGCGTCAGTGCGCTGATAAACATGAAGTACACATATGAGGATTTTGGGACATTATTCACTCAAAAGTTGAAAAAACATGTTAGTTATTTTGAATAACTTTCAACAATAACACATCTGTGGGTCATTTCACTTCATTTTATATATATTTTGTTATATTTTATTTTATTATCTCTGTACAATACGGTTCTATTGATTAACATTAATAAATGCATTCCTATATTTACTGTACATCACATTGAGAATAAAAGAGTTCATCTGAAAGATGAATAATGTGTCTTTCAGAGGCTTTATATGGAGTTAGGATGAAAACAAGGTGCATTTCAAACTGTTCTGAGACCAGTGCAGACAGACAGCACGCTGGAGGTTAAGTCATTCACTAAATAGGGAGCAAGGGAGCATCCTATAGCTCTCTATGCAGTTAAGTGCATTCACTCCTAAAATCTGATCAAAAGTTCAGTTTCAGGCTGCAGATGATGTTTGGATCACTCAACATGTTTGACAGACATGTGACAATGATAATCAGTACATAGATTCAGAATTTATAATGTATCATTTTATTTTAACATGATTGACAGTGATTGGATGATGCTGGACATTACTTTGAATCAGAATTAATTATGATAATTTCTGATGTAATGTCTGTAACGTCTCAAAAACATGAATAATCAACACTCCTGGACACATAAGAAACTATTTGATGAACAAAATCTGACTTTCTATAATTTCACAACTTAGTCCCGCTGTCCACATATGAGGACATCAATTTTTAGTAAAACTATTTGCTCTAGAAATTATTATAATTTTTTGCTTGTTTATTTGGTGCTACGAGTTACAAATGGAAATGGAAAATGCACACAGCAGTCTCACTCGGGTCTCAGGAGGTTAAACTATATTACCTATTAAAATTACAATGTATACAGCTTGTTACTGTAGAAATAATATTTGTATAGTAATATATCTCAGGTACCAATTACAGTATTTAGTTAATGTACACAGCAATTGCTGTAGTTTACTGTAATCAGTAACTAACTGGCAACCAGTTACTAACTAAACTACTAATAACTTCTCTAAATATTAGATTACTTTAGATTACTTTACAGATGGCTTAATTGAAAAAAGCATTCACATTACTAATTACTGGACTTTTAACTTACTTTATTATTTTTCTATAATGTCTATATTTCCTCATTCACTGTCACACACCCAGATGTATATATGAATACATATTTTCAATGTATAAAACATAAATCATATTATTTTAGAAATGTGTAACCCAAGAAATTACCTTATTTGAAGTCAGTAACTGTAATGTGAAAAATTTTAAATGTAATGTGTTACACTACTTTTTGACTAACAGAGTAATTAGACAGTAACTAATTACTTTTGCCAGCAGTGTTTGGTGCAATCTGATTACAGTGTTGGGCAGTATGTTACTGATTAAAAGAACAGAGCGGTCTAACAGTGTTTACTGTACTGTAATGTTTCATATAGTTTGAGAAATGACACTTTAAAAGTAGCTTCATCAACACTGATTCACGATCAGTTCAAAGAGATGTTTGCACTTATATTTAACATTTGATTAAAGTCTGTAATATTTCAAGAGCTGCTTTGATTAAACTCTTCAGTCACCATCTGTTGATGTATTTCCTCAAGATAATTTCAGTCATCAGAACAGACATGATCAGACTGTTGAGATTAACACACACACACACACACACACACACACACACACACACACACACACACTGACACAGCACTGACCGTTTTGTTGTATAACAACACCATGTGTGTGTTACTCATGCAGTGTGATAAATATAAAGTTGTTGTGTAAGTGACAGAATCAAAATCCCCCTGAAAACTCTGTGAGTTGAGCATCAGAATATTTACTGAGGTGAAATGATTTGTTAATATGAGAGGAACATGAGCTGTGTGAACTGGATATATACTGTAGAAAATGAGTGTGAGCGCTGCAACTGGAATCCACTTGATCTGTGTTTAAAGACAACTATATAAGTATGAATTCTTAGGTAACGTCCACACTAATACGTGCTTGTGTGAAAATGCATTCATTCTGCTGTTTATGCCTCTCATCCACACTAGAACGGAGTTTCCCTCCATCAAAAACACAGCGTTTCAGAAACTCTTTCAGTAACCGCATACTTTGAAAAATGAATGATGTTAGAAAACTGAAAACCAAGTTTTCAAATAAAAATGAATAAGTGTGGACTTTACATGTCTTCCCCTGCATCATTAACATAGATTTGATTTGTTAGTAATGAACAAGGGCAACTTTGTGTTTACACCTGTCTGTCAGTGTGCATTTATTTGGACTTTTTAAGGCACTGTTTGTGTGTTCATGTGTACACGTGTCTGTATGTTTGAGTTCTCACTGATCTGTGTGTGTTTAGTGGTGTGCCAGCTGACAGAGTGTCTTCTGCCCCTCTCGGGGGTATCTGGCAGTCAGGGTCAGTGAGCGTGGTGGAGATTTGTTTGGAGGAAGTCTTATGCCGTTCTAACTGAGAGCCCTGGAGGTTTGGTTGAGCGTGCTGGTCTTCGGCTGTGTGTCAGATTTTTTGGCCTATTCAACTCAAATCCATTTAGGTTTTGTGAACAAAGATATCCATCCGGTGTATGAGCGGTTACACATAGGGATCTCCACTAAAATCCATAAGTCATATGATTATGTCTAAATTAGCAATATTTTCTTCTAACTTCTGCTGCTGTTTATTTCATCATGTGCTTCACATTGTGTTTCTAGAATCTTAATCAAACATCTATCTCCCTCTCTAATTTAAATATAACACGTTCATGTTTATGGGCTTTTGAAATGCTTCTAATTGGTGAAATTCCCAATGTTGCCATGGTGTCACAACAGTAGCGATTTCTCAGGGCCAGCAAAGCCTTCTCTGCTGGCGTTACATGCCTAATAAATAAATACTTCTTCATCCTTACATTCTCATTGACCTTTTTGCCTATGTACAGTATTTTCAATCGCTTTCAACTCCTAATTAATCTACAAACAAATAGCAAAAAACTAAAAAATGTATCCAATCAGAATTTATTCCTCGATGCTTACAAGCAAAGTGTGACAACTGTTTCACAAATCGCATGCCCAAAGTCATGCTCCTTAGCTGAAGCAGTGCGTGAGTCTGAGCTCCACCCCGTCAGGCCTTCAGAATTCCACAGAATCCCTCAACACTGCAGTGAATAGGCATCTAAAATCAGATTGTCAGATTCATCAGCCAATCAGATTGATTTATTTGTTCTTGTGGGTGTGGTCTTTAGGATATGTCCCAGTCCAGGCCTTCTAGCTGGTCTTGAGTGATGCAATCACGCTTTAAGTGACGTAATTTGAAAGCGAAGAGCGTGAGATCTTGCTGACGAGACAGCTGTCATCACTGCTGTTATGGCTGTTGAAAAAGAGATCCTTATGGATTTACAAACCTGAGATGTTCTGCATGATCGTGCGATTGATTGAAACAGGAAAGGAGGACTGATTTTCAGTTTACTGAAGTAAATTGGTAAGTGCTTTTTGCATTGTTATAGCAACATCAGGAGTTTTCTAAGTGTAAATTAGGCTGCTTGAGCATTCAGTGTCGGATCAAGTTTTGAAAATAACCGTGTACCCTGATGAAACAAAATTTATTGCAACCAAATTTTAAATCGCAAATATAATTAGAGAGCTTTTTCTTGGTATTAGACCTCCTTGGTTCTGGCTTTCGTGTGTGAACGTGTTTTTAAAATGTCAATTGGTATTATTAGTTGACTGCCACGTAATGTATGATAGGCATACGGTGTCTTATTCATTGTGAAACTGTGTTTTCTTAATGGCATGAATCACACTGAAGGCCTAGACTTAAAATGCACAGGCTGCGGCTGTGTCACAATGATGTACACTGTTTTTACTTTGTGTAGTTTGAGGACCAGATGTGTGAGCTGTGAAAGAGTTTGAGTTTTTCTGCACATTATGAAGTTTAGTTATAAATTGAACACTAAAAGACACTGCAGGTTCACCTCTGCAGTCGCTAGAAAACAATCATCACAGGCCTTATAAACCTGAGCTGTAAAGTTTACGAACAAACCTGCCTTAAATAAGATTTAAATGAATGCAGAGAAACTTACATATAATCAGGAAAGTCTCAATAACTCTCCTATGGTATTGAAAAATGGCACCTCCCTTTGGTATTCGTGGTCATTTTTGACCGGAAGGTTTAGATGTGTAACCCGTTTTTTTATGAAGATAAAGATACCATTTCTTCCTCCCTGAAGTAAGAACAATACAATTATGCATTTCTTTTTGATTTTATGCTATTTTGATCTTATTTACATGTAAATTTCTAAATTTTGCCATTAATTTGCAAATACAAATAAGCACATTTTTGAATAAAAAACAATTAATACATTTAAAAGTTAAAACATGAAGAAAATACGAGCATGTGACATAAATTGTTGGCAGATTGCTGCCATCTGGTGAACAAAATATAAATAACATGAGTTGAACACCATGTCATGCCAGTAACAGCCAGTAGATGACTGTAGACACATACTGTGTAGTCGGATGACTTGTTGTAACCTAATTTTATATTTTATCACAAGATATGCATTTGGATATATATTTAGACATTATCAAACTATTATTTGTCAAAGTTTATCATATTAAATTGATTTGAAGTGTCAGTTTTTGCTGTTAATGTCATTATGCTGCAATCAAACCTGACCATGGTGTTACAAAGAGAAGACACAGAATAAACATTTTTCTACCAATAATTTATTTCAAACATAAAAATGTAATAACTCAAAGTAAATGCATAATAATGTCAAGAAAATGAACATCAAGAAACAGAAATGAACTGCAAAATTCTGAAAATTCAATTAGAGGATAAAACAGAAGTATCAGAGTAAATGTTTTTTTCAAACTTTCTATAATAAAAATGTATTTTGCAAACGTATGTGTGTGTGTGTGTGTGTGTGTGTATTTGTGGGCAGGTTTAAGTGGTTTACGAGGACTTTTTTTAGGTTATAAACTGGTTATTACAAGGGTATTATGCTATAAATGTGGTTTATGAGGACATTTCTAGTGTCCCCATAATTCAAATCACTTAAAAAACATATTAAATGATGTTTTATTGAAAATGTAAAAATGCAGAAAGTTTTTTGTGAGGGTTAGGTTTAGGGGTAGGGTTAAGGTTAGGGGATATAATCTATAGTTCATACAGTATAAAATCATTATGTCTATGGAGAGTCCTCATAATGATAGATAAACCAACATGTGTGTGTGTGTGTGTGTGTGTGTGTGTGTTTAGGGTTAGGGTTAGGGGATAGAATCTATAGTTTGTACAGTATAAAAATCATTATGTCTATGGAGAGTCCTCATAATGATAGCTGCACCAACATGTGTGTGTGTGTGTTTAGAGGATGTTTTAGAGTCTCACCCTGTCATTTCTGTCTGTTTTTTCTGCATTGTGGCTGATTTATTGATTGTATTTGACAGATAAAAAATAAATAAAAAAAGCTATTTTTTGGTTTTTCTCATTTATTTTCAATGGTAGGTCAATTTTGACCATGAATACCAAAGATGTCACTTTTTTTACAACCACTTACACATCGAACCAAGCCAACTGTTTTATTTATTTATTTATTTATGTTTAGATGGCAAATGGAGGAAAAGTCACCAAGTCTTGTACTGCTCAGATAAAGGAAACAATTTTTATTAACTTAGGAAAATTTATTTTGGAAAAAAATGACTGAATACCATAGGAGGGTTAAAAAGATGCAGTATTAAACCACAAATGTGTTTGTCTTGAATCTGAAATGGAGAAAATAAAGCAGATGTAGAAACTTGATTTTTGATTTTTGCCTAAAAGGAAAACTCGATGATATTAAGGTCAGGAGACTGTGATGGCCACTCCAGAACCTTCACCTTTTTCTGCTGTAACCACTGGAGGGTCAACTTGGCCTTGTGCTTAGTGTCATTGTCATGCTGGAAAGTCCAAGAGCGTCCCATGCGCAGCTTTCGTGCAGAAGAATGCAAATTGTCTGCCAGTATTTTCTGATAACATGCTGCATTCATCTTGCCATCAATTTTCACAAGATTCCCCGTGCCTTTAGAGCTCACACACCCCCAAAACATCAGTGAGCCACCACCATGCTTCACAGTGGGGATGGTATTCTTTTCACTATAGGCCTTGTTGATCCCTCTCCAAACATAATGCTTATGGTTGTGACCATAAAGCTCTATTTTGGTCTCGTCACTCCAAATTACAGTGTGCCAGAAGCTGTGAGGCGTGTCAAGGTGTTGTCGGGCATATTGTAACCGAGCTTTTTTGTGGCATTGGCGCAGTAAAGTCTTCTTTCTGGCAACTCGACCATGCAGCTCATTTTTGTTCAAGTATCGTCGTATTGTGCTCCTTGAAACAACCACACCGTCTTTTTCCAGAGCAGCCTGTATTTCTCCTGAGGTTACCTGTGGGTTTTTCTTTGTATCCTGAACAATTCTTATGGCAGTTGTGGCTGAAATCTTTCATGGTCTACCTGACCTTGGCTTGGTATCAAGAGATCCCTGAATTTTCCACTTCTTAATAAGTGATTGAATAGTACTGACTGGCATTTTCAAGGCCACAGGTGTGGGAAATTAACCTTTAATTGCCATTTAAGGCAAGGCAATTTATTTATAAAGCACAATTAAAAACAACAGTTAGTTCACCAATGTGCTGTACAATTCTTATAACATGTGCAAAAATCAAAACATACAGTACACACCAATATTATACAACACAGACGTCTAACTACTCAACATAAACAACAAGATTTCAACATGTAATTAAACGGGTTCGACAGAAAAAAGATGAGTTTTTAATAGAGATTTAAATGACACCAGTGTGGAGGCAATTCTAATGTGCAAAGACAAACTGTTCAATTTAAACCTGTGTGTGTCACCTTGTGTGTCTGTAACAAGGCCAAACATTCAAGGGTGTGTAAACTTTTGATCAGGGCCATTTGGGTGATTTCTGTTATCATTATGATTTAAAAAGGAGCCAAACAACTATGTGATAATAAATGGCTTCATATGATCACTATCCTTAAATAAAAGACAGTTTTTTTGCATGATCAGTCATATTTTCAAAATCAGTGCCAGAATTTCACAATTTCTGCAAAGGTATGCAAACTTTCGAGCACAACTGTATATATATATATATATATATATATATATATATACTGTATATATATTTCTTTTAAAGTCTAAATGTCATTTAGAAATAAACACCTGCAAAAACAAATGCAGGATTTTCTCCATCATCAGAGGATGTGGTTGCCATGGTTTCTGTCATCCTGCATTGGTGCCAACGTGCCAACATCTAAAGATCCAGAGGCATGTAATCATGTTGTGAGGGTTAATTAGTTCTCATTAGGTCTGTGTCCGTTCCTTGAGCTAAAGTAAAGCACTTTACAGCACAGCGGCTAAATTAAGACAGATTTAATGCCGCTGGTCTCTTGGAAACAAAGTCATATGCTGTAAATAGAGCTGAAGTCCAGCTGACAGACTGTTAAAACACTGAGTGATCTGGAGACATGTATGTGATGAGAAAACTCTATACCTGCTTTTCTTTCTTCATCTGAACTATTAAAAGACTCTTGAGGATTTTTTAAATATGCTTTTCACCCCAGAGGAGAACTGCTTTCAATCAGTGCTTCCTACAAATAGAGATGAAAATGCCACAAAAGTACCATTTGTGAGGTTGAAACACCCCATTTCTAAAAGATTATTGTAGTTTTGGGCTTCTTTAAATTTACATCAGGATTGTTGAATCAGGACAAACTCTGGATTTGACATAAATAATTATATTTCATGGATCACCGTCATTGTTATCACGGGTGCTCTTGTAAGATCTGTTCTCCTCACAACTGCTGTTGTTCGATTTGATCATTTCAAGAAGGAATCGCACAAACTCAGATCGCAAATGGCTGTGACAGAAATGAGGCCAAATATGATCCAAGTGAGATCTAAAGGGACCGTCTCCATCACAGCAGCACATACTGTTTTTTGAAAGGATATGCAAATAAAAATAATGTGGGCCTAATACTTGTCTTTATTTCGAATGCAGTAAGTAATTATTTTAAGTTTATGTTTGAATATTGAACAAATCAAATATGTGGACCAATAATGTAAGCAGTTAAGTCTCACATTGCATGTCTTTTTATTTTTATTTGGTACACACTGGGAAAAAAATGCTTTGAATTTACATTATGTCACTTTGATTCATGTGGAACCGATGTACATGATTAAATCAACATCGTTTTTCCTCTTGGCTTATCATTATTCTTTGTCAGAAAACATAAATTGTTCATGTAATTTCAACATAATGCAATAAATTTAATTTTAAAAGACCTAATTAAGTAGCCTCAAAATGATTTGATAATACTTAAGGTACATTTTCGTAGCTTACTAATGTTGGTAAATCATTAACACAGTAAATGGTTTACGGATAATTCAATAAACAGGCCATGGTTGTCCCGCTTGCATTATAGTACCTTTAAAGTAGCTAAATAAGTTTGTAAATCCACCTTGTATTACAAGGTACAGATATTTTTACTTAATTCATAAATGACCAATAAAATGAAGGGAAATAAAGAATATAGATGTAATTCTGATACGTGAGAGAAATCAAAGTTACATGTATACATTATTGCTGTGGATGAGCATGAAGACCTGAAAGGTGTTTGGATGAGACATTCCAACATTGATAATTACAGTCTTTTATCACCAACTCAACAAGCAAAGTGACATGAGACAAGACATTAGAGTAATGAAGACAAATACAACACTTTTTATTCTCCAATAATAATATTTTTCTGCTGCATCATGACATAAATCAAGAATTATGACATTTCACGATTTGGATTAAAATAAGTATTAATACTTAACTTTATTAAGCATTTATAACATGTGAGTTTGAATTGGCTCACTATTTGGCAAGTATCACATGCAAGTAACCCTTTTTATTCATGTTGTTATAACTGCATATACATTATTTATAAAGCATTTGTAGATGAAATATTAGTCATTAGTAAAAGCCTTTATAAGCCCTTTACAAAGGAAACCTTCATTTAAATTTAACCAGATTTTTATGCGTCCTTATATATTTCCAGAGTTTTACATAATATTTTTTGTTACATTACTGATTTATGTTGTAAGGTTATGCTAGTTAGCATATAGCATGCTAATGTATGCTATTGCTAGCTAAAAGTTAGCTAAGTAGTAATTGCCCCTTGAGTAAAGCAATATACAGCACATTATTTGTGTATTTGTCCTCAATATAAGCTAAAGCTCCCAGCATAACCGAATTGGTTCTAAATCCCAAAATAACAACACTATTAAGTCTCCCCCTTTTCTCGTCTTGCTTAAAAATGCATAAAACAACTCTTAATATTTGTTTCATGATGGCGCTGCATATGGCTGCTTCGGTGTAGAGCACTCCTGCGTTTTTGTTACTTTTGTTTGTTTGTCATGTTTTTTGTCGCTCTTTCCCGATCAGTTTCACCAGGAATGAACTGCTGAATATTCGGCAGAGCATACCTGATAATTTTTTGCCGGTGTTTGATTATTCAGATGTTTTATTAGACATCTTAGTTGGAGGTGCAGCGGTGCTCTACAAGTGATCCAGAAGATGCATGTGAGAGAAGCGAGCCGGCGTGCTTGTGAAGCTTCATCAATGCGGCTTCAGGACTCCGCTGCCGAGTATTCATCTAGCGAATGTCCGCTCACTCGCCAACAAAATGGATGAACTGCTTCTGCTCACTCAAACAAATAAGGACTTTTCTAACTCCACTGCTCTGTGTTTCATGGAAACCTGGCTGGATGAAGCCATCCCGGACAGCGCATTACATCTGCCGTGTTTTCAGCTGTTCAGAGCGGACCGCGCTGCGGAATCGTCGGGGAAAACGAGAGGCAGTAGAACATGCTTTTACATCAACGAAAGTTTGTGTACAGATGTAACAGCATTGAAGAAGATGTGCTGTCCTAATTTAGAAGCACTCTTCATTAACTGTAAGCCTTTCCACTCACCACAGGAGTTTTCCTCATTCATTCTGATGAGTGTTTATATCCCGCCACAAGCGTGCGTGAATGCATTGTTGCAACAGCTGGATGATCAGATCACAGACACGGAGCAACAACACCGAGACTCACTTATTATTATTCTGGGAGATTTTAATAAAGCTAACCTCACCCGTGAACTGCCAAAATACAAACAACTCATCACATGCCCCACCAGAGAAAGAAATATATCAATACCATCATGCCTGATCTTTTTTCAACCAAACTGACCCAGCTCTCTGTGCCCACCCCAATCTGTTGATGGATAACCAGCTTTCTGACAGACAGGCAGCAGCTAGTGAGAATGGGGAAACTCACTCCCCCAGCAGTGGAGTCATTCAGGTTCCTGGGCTCTTTGGTGCCCCTGCCCACCCTCCAAGACCTGCACATCTCCAGAGTGAGGAAACGTGCAGGTAGAATCACTCTGGACCCCACACACCCTGCCTACTCCCTCTTTGAACTGCTATAGAGCACTGAGCAACAACAGTTTTTGCCGTTTTTGAGGCCATTTTCCTCATGAACAACTAAACTGCCTCAGGACTCCCCCATTGTGCAATAATGTAAATACTGTACATATCACATGTACATATGTAAATTCACATATTTAATTCAATAAATGTACATATCCCTACCTTGCACATACATTACCACTAGCATGTGTACATTGTTATATTTCCTATTATTTGTGTCTATTTATACTCCTACCTTGTTTTATATTCTGTGTATCACTGTAATGTTCTTTGTGAACTTGTTTCTCCTATCACCAAAAAAAAAAAAAAAAAAAGAAATCCTTGTGTAGGTGAGAACATGGCAGTAAAGCTCATTCTGATTCTGATTAATTTCAGCATCTTTACTCTCCTCATCAAGTCCCATGCTGGTTGTTGCCCATGTTGTTGAATACTTGATTGGTTCACATTCACACTACATAATGTATTTATTTTAGAAGAGTTTAGAAGAGAAACATAATTTTGTTTTGTAGATCACAAATAATATGATTTAGTAAATCGTACAATATGCATTTTCCCGTTTTTTCAGTGTAAACCATAGATATACCTTTATAACCTTTATTAACACAAACTTTAAATTATAAAATGATTAAAACTGCAGTGCTGCTCATATCCACCACTGAAAGTGCTGTGTGACATCACGGTCATTTCATCTTCCCTCCTTTACTTCCTCTGCACTTTCTCTCTCTGTGTCATGTAGCGTCTCTTCTCCATTGGGGAGTTTTAATTAAAGTATCCGTATGTCACAGGCATAGAGAATAAATCCAGAGCACAGTTTCATGAGTGCAGACTCGTTCTGATTTAATGTCACTGGAAACAACACTGAAGCAAATACAGCGATGTACTCACGCAGGACATGCAGAGTGTTTTGTTCAGCTGTTTTTTATGCTGTTAGTGCAGTTTATTCTGCAGCTGCAGCCAATGACGTGCTACAGCATGTGTGCTCTTATTGCAGCTTCCAGAAATCCATCAGAACATGAGAATATGCCCATGCACACAAGATTTATACATATTCTGAGGAGTCATAGATCAGCTGTCTTTGATGTTTGTTGTTGTCTTTGGAAATTTTGTTGCTGGGTCACTAATTTGAATAAAGAACAAAATTAAGTGCAAAAGGCCTAAAATAAAGCACCTATTTTCCAATTCAATAATTAAAGCTGTGCAGTGGCAGTTAAAAAATATAAAACCTAAACAAATACAAATCCATATACATAACACTATCTACTTGGCTACTATACAAAATAAATAATGCTATATTTATCTGCTTACTTTTAACACTTTTTAACATGAATAATCAGTCTGGAGCAACTTCACCTACAGACAAGGTGCATGGAAAAGACAAAGTACAGTCGAAGAGGATAAATCCAGCAACACTTGTTGACACAGCGTTTACTGATGAAGGCTTGTGTGCTGAAACGCGTCAGTTTTTTATCTGATAAATCTCTCCCTTCAACAAGTGATGCTGGATTTCTCCTCTTCAATAACACTTTTTAACACGACAGTGTTCATTTTTACATATTTGATGAAAACATCCATTAAATTCAGTCAAGATTTCATCGTGTCCTATTCTTTATTTTTAGTCCATTTTACTGACTAAAATGGTAAATAATTTTAGTCAGTGAAAATAACACATTAGTTGGCTATTTTTATGAGCATAAGATCATAAAATATACAACATGTGAAAACTGTCCTTGTGAAAATCTCAGCTTATTTAATAATATAAAAAGTATACTGAAGTATTACCTCCTTTATAGAAGTTACAGTTTTGATGAATTGCTTTAGGAATGGCTATTAATGTTCTGTGTTTTAGACAATTCAGTATATTTAGGAGACAGTTTTATGGAAACAGTGCATTCACAATAGCAGTTGTGTAATCTAACAAGCACGTACCTTATAGTTCAAGTTCACCTGTTCATCTATGTGCAGATGTTGTAAAAAAGTTTGTGTTGCATATATCGGGTAATTTATCCATTTGTGATTTAAATTGCACAATATGCCATTTTGTTTTGCTGAATAGTTATTTAGATACAGACATGAACACGTGACCGCAGGCGTGATCAGTGCGCAAACTCACATGATTCTCGATCGCCTCAGATGTCCAGCTGACGCAGGAAGTTAATTTATGCGCACAGCTTCATTTGCATGGCTTTGATTGTTACTCTCTGGTTTGCAATTATTTCCCACCCCCGCAGCGGCCTCAGTAATGCGAGTTTGAGAAGTGCGCTGTAATTAGACGACCCTGGATGCAGCCGTGCAGGAACTGCGGGCACATTTCCTCAGCTGAAGGCCTGCATTATGCACTGACAGCGTGCTATTAACGGCTCGCTCTCGTTAGGAGACCAGAATAGACATCAGCTTCTCTCTCTTCCTCTCCTTATTGTACAGTTTTTTATTTTTGGCTGTGCAGTTCAAATGCACCTCAATGCAATATTGCAAACATGATGAAAGCTGAGCGATCTGATTGGTAAGATGAAAGATGAACAAAAGAGGGTGTAAACGAGTGGAATTAGAAATCCATTGTTGTTGTGTTTGGCAGAACTGCCTCGATCACTTTAGATGAGTCATTAAAAACCCGAGAGATTTACATGGCTACAAATACATATTCTAAATCTGTCAGCATGTATCTTGTGTTTTTATAAACCCAGTAGTCTTAAAGATAGTTTTTAACACAAGTAATGACATGAGCGTTGGTTCTAAACAATGATTTTGGCCTGTACTTGCCCTCTGACCTCTGCTGGAGTAAAACATAAACTCACAGTTTTGTTCGCTCCACTTGAGTCATTTCAAAGGACAAACTAAACTGAAAAGACATATTAAAAGTGAAATCTCCATGTGATTCATGATTGTTTGGAAACGATGGTGTGAATTACACAATAACTTTTTCCAAAATTTAGTGAGCTCCTTTCTAAGGCAATCCCAACTCATCTGCAACACTCCACATTGGCAGTAACTGTGTACTTCAAACAAATATCCCTTCTCATGTGAACACATGAGAGACTCGACTCACAATTGGTTCCTAACATAAATAGCTTGCTATTCATAAACAGCTAGGGTTAGCATGATGCTAAGCTAATGATGCAACCCAAAAAGTGTGCTTCATACGGTGAAAACAAAATTAACTGTTTTTATTCAAGCTAAAGTATTATTTAATCTGACTAAATCCACGGATAAATAAGGTTCCACCAACAAAAGTACTTTTTTTATGGGTAAGATCAAGTAGAAACAGATCCCAGAGGTAACACTGCTAGAGTAATAATTGAAATAACTGTAATAAGAAAGATATTACAAGAACAAATAATAATAAAAACACCTTTAGAAACATACAGGAATTTAGAAACTGTGTTTGTAAATGTTTTTGATATAGAAATCGATTAACTCAATAATTAGATACATGTTTAGATACATGTTTTGTATATATTTGTTCTAACATCCTCCTTCTGTTCTGTAAGTGGTTTGCTCTGTTTCCTAATTACACCATTAATGAAGAAACAGGCTCTTTTAAGGCTGAGCAACACAGTTTTTGAGAAGTTTAATTAAGATGTACAAAGCTTAATAGTTGTTGGTTTTTGTAATACTTAAATAATTAGTTTTCAGAACCCCTTAAACTCTGGTGCATTTTTGGGCTGCCGTCTGCAGTTTTTCACTCTCAAATTTAAAAGCTCATACGGTGGACTAATTGCAAAAAAATTGTCTCATTTTTCAGAGAACCCCCCAGATAAAAATAAAAAGACTGCAATTATTAAAAAATAATATTGTATGTGTTTATAATATTATGATAAACAGAATAAAAAACAAAAACTCTCTTTGAGTCTTATTTAATTCCACTAGATGGCAGAAAGCTCTAGAATAATTTTTTTCCTCTATCACATTCCATCACAATATACAGATCTGAAATGTAGGTGGCGCTCTAACACAGTTTATTCCTCACAGATGTGCTCGTCCATAGACATTCAGTCTAATGTTCAGTTCAAGCACCACCCTCATTATTTCATCGAATATCTCGGCCTCTGAGTGGACTAGAAGCTCAATCTAATCTAAGTGTCATTAGAAAGATGAGATCCTCCCCTTTTTATCATTAATAGTCGATAATATATTTGCTATGATTTGTTTAGCATGGTTTTCCTTTTGGATGGCATATTTTGTTCTGGACATCCAAGATATAACATTGGATTATTCACACAAGCATTCTCAAGGACAAGTATACAATGGCTCATTTTTTTTTAGAGAACTTCCTAAGGTAAAATCAGATATAACGTTTTTAGCTATTTGGAGTTGACAGCAGCAGTTATTGGAGCATAAATGAGATGTTTCTATTTGATGACCTACAGAAATCATATTTCACTTTGTGATTCTTTTTAAAATCTTTTGAACTGTGGTATTAGAGCAACAAAATAAACTGTACAGTCACAAACCTGAGAATGAGAGTGTAGAGCCGAGGAGGGCGGGGCCGGGCTGGAATGATGCACGCCCGGTCCCCAATCAGCCTGATGGAGCACACAAGGGATAAAGGCAGCTGGGGACGACAGTTCGAGAGAGAGAGAACTGCAGGCAGCTGTACTGTGTGTTTATGGTTGTGTGTTTTTGTTTAAGTTGTTCATTAAATTATTATTTAAGTTGTCAAGCCGGTTCTCGCCTCCTCCTTTCCACTGAACCCCCTTACAGAGAGCTTTCATTTGATATATGACTTGTCCATTTATGTGCTATGTGAAGGATTTTTATTTTTATAAAAAAATTTACCCCATTACCTCTAGAGGGTGGTAATTTTCAATGCAAATGTTTTGAGACCTTATTTTGTTATTTTAAGTAACATAAATGCAAAAGTGATGGTATTCTCAAGTTCAAGTTATTGACAAAGTCAGATTCTAAGCTTTCAAATGATATCTCATATGCCTTACTTATGTATAGGGGGACTTAAAATATGAAGCATAAACTTTTTTTGCGACATAGCGCCCCCCCCCCCACCTCCCGGGGAACCACCGGCGGGTTCATAGAATTTAAAGGATGATGAAGACCTGCATCTATTCTTTGCCCAAAAGAAGAAATGAACGAGACAAAATAGATGTGGTTACAGTCCATTTACAATTAAATTGAACTATTTTAGCAATAAGTTTCAGTATTAAATGAATTACATGTACATTTATAGTCAGTATTTCTCTCACATTTTCTGCCATCATAGATGAATAGCCTTCACATCTAGGATGCCTAAAATACTGCCTATGTAGGACGTTTCCCTTTTACTGCGGTAAAAACTACTTCTGAGAGAAACTGAAATAATATGCACAATGTTTTTTTGTTTTTTTTTGTTATTTTGCTAAAAACAAATATGGAAAAAAGGCAGCCTTTTCTCTCTCACCACAATAAATACAGTCAATCAATACTAAAGCAATTTCTGTAGGAATATTTTCAAGGTTTTTCTTGTGCAACAATGTGAATAACTTGTAGACTAATCTAAATTTTGTGGTTATGAAACCCTACAAAAGTCAGATTTAACTTAAAAATTACCATGAATCACACATTCAGGTTTTATATGAATTCAGGTTATATATATATATATATATATATATATATATATATATATATATATATATATATATATATAAAAATGCCTTGCAGCAGATAAATATCTATAAAACCTCTCTGGCTCATTTATTACAGCAAATAAGAATCGGACATGAATTCTCTGAGCAGAACAGATTGTTGTGCATTAAACTTCTGAACACAAACACATCATTAGCCATTAATGAGCCGATTCAACACGAGGAGGAAATGTTACTCTCTATGTGGCTATATGACATTACTTGTGTTTCTATGATCATGTTTATTAGCAAAGACTTCACAATCGGTGTATTAATAGATCAAATACATACCTCTGAATCTGTAAATACGTATGAGGTCATGTTAGTATAAAATCCATCTGTGTGTACTGTTGTACAGTATGAAACACTGAGGAATGGGGTCTTGGCAGGTGCTAACTCTTTATAAATGTTTCATTTATTATTTGTGAAGGTTTCAGATGAACAGGATTGTAAATGGACTAACTTTTATTGTCATTGGAGACATTGGTGTGCTGCAGATTTTGGCAGATTCTCTTTGACGCGTGCTTTCAGTTTCTCTGCAACAAAACATTACATGTCTCACCGCAGGAGTTTCAGCGTTCACCAATGACCTTTTGGCTGCGAAACAATCGAGGGAAACAATCGCACAGATGCCGCAGCTTCACATCAAGTGGTTGTGCAACTGAACAACATTGCAACAGTTTTTCAGGGTGTCGATGGAGAATGACTACTGACATCTTTGATCTTGAATTAAACACAGAATCCCTGCGCTCACGACCCGCATTCAAACATCTCTTACACACAGCGATGAATTTAACTGTACTCTTTACTTTGACAGTGTGAGTTTTAATGTCCTGCTTAAGAGCAATGTGCAGTTGTCTGTTTTTTCTGAAACTTCTCTCTGTGATTATGAGATATCATGCATGAATGTGTGTAGTTCTACTTGTGTTTATTGACATCTGTTTGGACACACACACACGTACACTAACCCTCAATACACACACACACACGTACACTAACCCTCAATACACACACACACACACACACACACACACACACGTACACTAACACACACACACACATGTACACTAACCCTCAATACACACACACGCACACACACACACACACACGTACACTAACCCTCAATACACACACACACACACACACACACACGTACACTAACCCTCAATACACACACACACACACATACACACACACACACACACACACGTACACTAACCCTCAATACACACACACACACACACACACACGTACACTAACCCTCAATACACACACACACACACGTACACTAACCCTCAATACACACACACACACATGTACACTAACCCTCAATACACACACACACACACACACGTACACTAACCCTCAATACACACACACACACACACACACATACACACACACACACACGTACACTAACCCTCAATACACACACACACACACACACACGTACACTAACCCTCAATACACACACACACACACGTACACTAACCCTCAATACACACACACACACATGTACACTAACCCTCAATACACACACACACACACACACGTACACTAACCCTCAATACACACACACACACACACACATACACACACACACACACGTACACTAACCCTCAATACACACACACACACACACACATGTACACTAACCCTCAATACACACGCACACACTCTCTCACACACACACTATTTCAATTTCTATGATTTCTATTTCATTTTCAAATTTTTCACTCCAATTTAGTTTTAGTTTTAGTTTTGTTCGTTAGTCATTTGTTAGTTTTTGTTTAGTTTTTCAGTATATTTAGTTTGTATTTTCGTTTTAGCATTTATATTAAGGGATACTAGAGAATGGGGAAAGCAGGTATTTGTGTAACGGGTCATTCCTGGGATTCAGTAATATTTCAGTCCCCCAGACCTTATGAAGTGGTGGTTCACTAAAATGAAATGTTGAAAGCTTCTTTTTTTTTTTACAAGATGTTGATATGTCTATTATAATGAATTAAAATAATTATTATGATAAAAAAAGTCTTCTTTCTATCTTAAACCAAGCAATGTGTCATGTCCCTGAGTCACTTCACTGAATTTGCACCTAGAAAAAAATAATAAAAAGTGCACACTGTCTATAATTTTTGTCATCAATGTACAGATTTATTTGTGTTCCTTTGCTGAGAAAGATATTTTACCAAAAAGAAAAACCTTTTTTTTTTTAGAAAAACCAGGCTATAAAGGCTTGTGCCTCAGTCTGAACTCAACCCCGTCACACCAACCATTTTCAGCCCATAAACTCTTTAGTTCCTCCCATATGTGACATTATTAATCAGAAGTGACATCATTCAGCTGTCTTCAACAGCGTGGTACAGAAACAGGTCAGAAATATCATAATCTGTATTCATACTTCGAAGTGTATTATAATAAGATGGTCAAGCTCAACAACTCAACCCTGTCACATGAAATTAAGATATTAAATCAGTACTTTTCTATATAATATTTGAATCCATAATCTATATATATATATAATTTATGAATATCATGCATGATATGTGGTCTTCTGTCCTACACCACACGAGGAACAGTGGCCCTTCTGAGCAACAAACAACTCCATCACACACAATCCTGTCACTGTAAGCCTGTGACGGGTTGAGTTATTCAGTACATTGATGAATATTATAACAAAATATGGAATATTCAAAGTATTATATATTACAAATTCTATATATTTACTTGAATGAATCATGGTGTTAAAAATATGTGGGTGCAAGTCACCTAGTGGCTGGAGATTTGTGACGGGGTTGAGACGAGAGAGATAATATTTGATAACTAAAATGGGAACAAAATTAAAAATCAATATATTGTTTGCTGAGCACAGCCTGACATGTTAAGGGCTAGCTCAAAAAAGTTGGGATTTTAGGTCAATATCTGAATTTTTATATATATATATATTTTACAAAAAAACAATGAGGCCACAGACACACAATTGGACTTTTTGTAGCTTTATCATGTCAAAATAAGAAAACTGTCATAAAATGTATATTTGTAGTCATTACATTTGTATGAGGGACACATAAGCTGTAGGTAGATGTTTATTTTATAACAAATATTGTGTAGAATCATTTTCAAACCACTTTCACTGTCCGTGACGGGGTTAAGAAAAAAGGGCTCCAAATCAGAAACAAATAGGAAATAATAAAAGGGATTTGATGCCTGATGTGGGAAAATATGATCTGTTGGAGGTTTGATATGTGCCTAATGTTTTGGAGTCTTCAGACAATTAATTAAATGTAGTCAAAAAATAATAATTTCCCAAGTTGAAATATTCCCGAATCCCACGAATGACCCTAATGTGGGTGGTGTAGCTGGACTCCCCAATGTCCAAGTTGTAAATAATATTATTGCAGGTGGCCTCAAAGAAGGACTTTGCTTAGGGCCCCCAGATGCTTAGAAACGGCCCTGCTAACAGTACAGCTCTGCAATGCACTTGATTGTCTGGGACAGAAATGTAAACTGCGCTGGGTAGGGGAAGAGGCTATTGTTATACGGTAGTTGTATAATGTTACGTACGGTAGTCAAAGAAAAATCTCCATCACCATCATTTACAGCAGGGGCGCTTGTTATTGTCATTCAGACTACTTTTCTCTTTTACTTGACCCTTCAAAAATCCACTTATCCCAGACAAGCATTAATGTCGAACCCTGCTGAACTTCAAAGCAAACTCTTTACTGGTTCCAAATTAAATCTAAATCAAATCACAGACTGACAGGGTAAGACAGAATGAGTGAAAAGACTGTTATCTGCTTTGCCTTTATTCACGATGGCAATGATTCTCGCTCTGTTGCTGATGCTGTGCGGTATTAAGCCGTCTGTTATCGCCGTCTAGTGGCATCTTCATGTTACGGTAATGGCGGGTTTAAAGGTTAAAAAAATACAAACAACAAAAACACAAACTAAATCTTTTTTTTTAGTTTACTTCAGTTAGTTTCAAAGCCATGGGTTTTTATTTTAGTTTAGTTTTAGTTTTTCCAATTATGTTATTTTTTTTTTTATTTCAGTTTACAAAAACATTTTTTTTACATTTAGTTTTAGTCTTCGTTTTAGTTTTAGTTTTAGTTTACAATAATAACCTTGACACACACGCACACACACACACACACACACACTCACACATGCATGCACACACACACACACACACACACACACACACATGCACGCATGCACACACACACACACACTCACACATGCATGCATGCACACACACACACACTCACACATGCACACACACACACACACTCACACATGCACACACACACACACACACACTCACACATGCACGCGCACACACACACACACACACACACACACACTCACACACACACAAACACACACACGTGTGAGGGTCAGAGATGTTACTGGCTCTAAGTATAAAGAGATAAAAAAATGGCTGTGAAATACTTATGAAATCTGCAGCTATTTAAAGCATCAGAGGTTTACAGCTCATGTTACATAATTAATGCGCATTTCATTTGATTGCTCTGCCTAAACCAATCAATAAGCTGCGGTCTGTGGCCACATTCCTATAGAAGCCTTTATGCAGTGTTTGACAAGTGACGAGAAGAATTTTGCACCAGCATTATTCCACATTTCCCACAACCCATCTGAAGAGAGAGCAGACACTCAGTAATCTTCATTGTTCCAAAACCTAGTGAGCTCTAAAACAGCATCGCATGTGTCTTTCACTGAGGACATCCCAGAATGCATTAGTCTATAAATATAGATGAAAAAAAGTTTTCAATCCAAATAAAAATGGACTATTTTACCCAATTTGTATTTACGGTGTATTTTTACACAACAAACACAGTGTACCGTATACTGTATGTAAAATGTGTGAAAGTGTATAACAGTATCACATTGTTAGCTTAGCAACATGCTAACATTAAACTCTATTGGAATGAATTATGAGTAGGGTTAACACATTGACCCTGTAAAATTCCTGGACACCTGATCAATGACCGAAAAATATATTGCTGGCCAAGACATAAACATTATTTATGATTGTTTACTCCTTGTTTGATATGGAAATTAACGCATGTATAGCAAATAATTCAATCAAACAATAACATCACTACTACACTCAAAATGAATTGTGTTTATATATATATATATATATAATTTTGTTAAAGATTACTCATTTCAATTTGATGAAATTTTGTAATGAAATTGAAATGTGTAAAAAAAGTGTTTGTGTGTGTGTGTGTGTGTGTGTTTGTGTGTGTTAGTGTACGTGTGTGTATGTGTGTGTGTGTGTTTGTTTGTTTGTGTATGTGTGTGTGTGTGTGTGTTAGAGTACGTGTGTGTGTGTGTATGTGTGTTTGTGTTTGTTTGTGTGTGTGTGTGTGTGTGTGTGTGTATGTGTGTGTGTGTGTGTGTGGATGTGTGTTTGTGTTTGTTTGTGTGTGTGTGTGTGTGTGTGTATGTACACAGGTTTAACATATATACTTATTCTGGCTCTGAGCAGTTTTCTTGAGTTTATGGTTCACACTGAATATTTAAACATTGTAAAATGTATATGAGCGTATAAAGTAAAAAGTTATGTACAAAAACATTTGTACATTTAAACTGAAGGAAATCCAATAAATATACATAAACATTTATTTTTTAAACATATTTTCAAGATTTATAGTATGCATTTCAAGATTTTTGCATTTCAGTTTCATAAAAAAATAAAAATAAATAAATAACAATATTAAGTTTTACAATTTAATTTAGTTAAGGACCACAAAATAAAATTTGATGGAATTTGTTATGAAACTGAAATGCTTAAATCTTAAAAATAGATTATTTATTTATTAATTTTTTTACTTAAAGACATTCCTTTTTTTGGACATGTTTTCCAGAACATTAAAGCATTATAGTAAGTAGACTAAAGTTTAAACTATTGTTCAAACAAAAGTCTCAATCATCCGAACAAACCAGTAAATTAATCGGACTTTCTTATGATTTATATAAGAATGCTTTTGACTCTCCTTCTTGCATAGTGTGCATATAAACAAGGGTTCATTTGTGTGAACGCACCAGGAGAATATTGAAATTTCAGAACGTTTTGCGTCTTGGAATGGTATTACATTTTTCCAAGACAGATTGCCAAAAAATGTGACATTCTGGAAAATTCTGGATGGGTGGCAACCCTAATTGTGAGGGGAGTTTCTTGTTAGTGTTAACTGTGTGAGTTGCTGTCTATGTAGTGTTCTAAATCAGTCACTAATGAGGCTCCTTTTGGGTTTGTATGCAGTATTTTAGGCTCAGACACACTCACGGCGAAATTCATATGTACATTTTTTTTTTTTTTTTTCAGAGGCAAAGAAGGTCGAAACAGTCGGGTAAATGTGTAACCATTTGGACACTGCCGTCACTGAGGAAGGCTTTTTAGAGGAGCATTTAAATATGAGATGCATGCTCTCAGACTACATGAAAAACAAAGTAATGTGACATTAAATGTTTTATGAATGACTACATGCTTCATTCTAAGAATAGAATCCACATGAGATCAGTAAAAGAAGCTGTTTTAACCAGTTGCTGATGATTTAAAGTAATATGTATGCAGTAGATCATGTGTAATTTGTCATGTTTACATTCTGCATGTGACGCTAACGCTAACTCACAATACGTGGCCATAATATGCACCATTTACCATTTGTTATTGTATTTTATAGATGTTTGTAGACTTAATCTAAGATGACATGGTCCTGGAAAGTGTCTCTACATGAACGATCATACAGATGTGGGTAAGTTTGCACCAGCTCTGCACTCCAGTGTGTTCATGTTGACTGATCTTGACTGAGTGAAGAAATCAACCGGACAAAGATTGCCATCAAAGTAGGTGGAGCACAGTGTCACATCCACCCATGACCTGGACCGATTTAGCTGTTGTTTCAAAGTTTTCCTGAAAGTTCACACTGGTAAGCTGTTTCAAATCACAGCAACAAACTCAAAAACACCTTCTTTGTGGACAGATTTTACTTTTACTCTGAATAACGCCACATCCGTTCTTTTTTGTCTGAATTCACTAGAAGTATATTGGGGCCTTTACAATAGCTGCGTTTCTACTGTCGGGCCAAAAGAGGGCGTGCTAGTGCATGCAAGGGCCAGTTGCATTCCCCACTATCACTTCCGGGGCTTCATCGTGCCTCCTCGGGGCTTTCTCGGGGCCAATGGCTTTTGGGATGCCAATTACCCTTGGGCCAAACAAGGCCAACCGGGCATTGAGGCCGGTTCAATGTCAAAGGCGTAGTTTCATAACGGTACAGGTTCTGGAAAAAAAAAATAAAAATGTGGGCACAGTTAAAATGCCCAATGGACAAAGCGGTGCCCAAAGAAATGACTTTCCACGGTTTGGTGAACTTTCATAGACTGTGTTAGTGGAGAGACCACTCGGGACATCATGGCAGTTACAGTCGGTGAGTTGTCAACGCTAACTTATCTTGCTGTTTACATTCGATATAAACTCGATATTCTAGATAACTAAATAACATGACATACCTCAGCTTGAGCTTCCATCTTGCTTGTGAAATGGGCAGGGCGCATGACATTGGCACCAGGGTGGTGAATTAAGGGTGGGTTTTTGGGCTATGCTTGTTATTGTTATTGGCCCGATGGTGGGAACACAGATCGACTTTGGTCTGGCGGCTCAAGGTCCGATTGGCCCCGGCTGGCCACGTTGATAGCCCTGGCTCGTACTGGCCCAATAGTGGAAAAGTGGCTAATGTGTCCTAAAAATACAAGTTTCAAGCGGCAAGCAATTTGTCCTTCCACACTGAATGTGTAACTGCTGTGCGACATGACACAAATGACAGCCAATCAGAACATATTCAATATTAAAATGTCATGTAAAACCTGGATTTGTCATGAAATTGTAAAATTGTGATTCCTAGACCATGAAAAGTCATGGAAATTATTATTTAAAATATTTCAGTTAGAAATCTCTATAAATGACATTAAAAAAAAAAAAAAATCTAAATTCTTTGGTCAAAAAGGTTGTGGTTACTTTTGAACCAATGAGATTTCTCAGTGGGCGGAGACAGCACTCTGCCACAGAAATAGAAACCAAGCAATCGACAAAGTATCTGGTAGATTTTATCACATATTGAACCTGATAAGTACACACGGCCTATGTAGACGACAGAAAGCAAGTCAACTCACTAGATTTTGGAACAGCTTTAATGTGGATAAACAGAATGCTACAGACACATTCAGAGAGTGAAATACAGTAAATGTGTGGAGCTAAACCGGCCCTCAAGACTTCAGTCCCATGGGAAATACAGTCCGCCAGAGACTCGCAAAGTAGATTTGGGTCACACAGACCCGTTAGATAAAGCCGCTAGCAATGCGCTCCGTATGTGACACAGATACATTTGAACAGGCCTGCAGATAAAATCCATCTTCATTTAACTGCAGCAGTGCTCAGGTGCTTTGAGAGCATGATCTGTGGCGTGACGGAGCATAAATTTCACGCCGTTCGTCCAAGGAAATCTGTTCCTGCGTGTTCAGGCCGGATAAAGTCATCGCACTTTGTTAAATTGGCTGTAGCAGCCTCGGGTCTCATTATCAAAGTTTCGCTGGAACTTTTGAATATTTCACGCGTGGCGCTCCTCCTATATATCAATATGTGTGAATGTCATTACAACTCCGGTTAATATTTTAATTGCTTCTCAGAACTGAGGGCGAGCCAAATTGCTTTGATATCCCTGAGGCTTCGGCGGTAATGAGATCCGCGGATCAGCCCGTGTTTGGAGGATCCTGACCTCACATTCATCTTCAAAGTGTTTTTGAGGAGCGGCCGGGCGACTGGAAGGGGTCAGGGGTCACAGCAGCAAATAGATGGTGTGTGTTTAGAGTCACCGCCTGCAGACACTGCTCTCTAAAGACAAACCGCCAAGAAATATCTCGCTCTCTCTCTCTCTGATCCTGTTAATTAGACTTTAAGACATTTGCCTGATTTTTAAAGCTTAAACCTAAAAGTCAAGAGACTCCAGACATGAGCACTGATCTGAAACGAGACTGATCCAGAACAGCAGAACTGTGTGTGTGTGTGTATGTATGCATGTATGTATGTGTACACTCAAAAGGGCTTTACGTTTTTTTTTGTCATAATTTTTCTTTTAACACAAATGTCCTTTAAATTTAGTCAATATTTCATCATGTTATTTTAATTTATTTTAGTCAATTTTACTAAACTGGCATATAAGGGAGTTATCAGACCTGTAGCTTGTTTGATTTGTTTTGAAAACGTTACAATGTTGCATTTTCTTCTTGGTTCGGATCGAAGAAACATTTAAAAATGGACTGTGTTAATATGTGTTAACAAAGTCACATGTGAGCAAACTCTCCCCTCATTGGTCAGAATGTTTGTGTGCCATTCCGGGATTTCGCTCATACACTGATAGTGATACACCTTAAATGTTTCAGCTGAACAAATTGTTGTGAACTGTTTATGTCATGGTTATGCACAACACCACCGCATGGCTTAGAATGCACGTTCCAATCAAAAGTTGCACTACACATAAAAGTTATCTGTCATTCGTATGAATATGCGTTGCAAAATTCCCATAATGTTGTTTTTTACTTGACATTAGTGAGAGAGCAAGAGAGAGAGCAGTTGTCAGGTTATAGAAAGGAGTGAGGACTCAACTGTAGAGATCAACTCAAAAACACTATTAACAAAAAACAGGGCAAAAATAAAACTAATAGGTGCTGTAAGCAATTTTGTTCATGGAAAGGGATGCAAAAATGTGTACTACTCCCTGAAAGATATTAATGAAATAAGTGTTGTGAGATATCTCACCTCTGTAATCAGCAAACAAAAATGTGTCCGTGGGCCACGGTCTCTTTCAGACAGACGCTTTCTGCCTGTCAGTCATTTTGCACGTTCTCATAGTATTGTAGTTGCAGCGAATTATTGAGGCTTAATGCCATTTTTATGCCATATTGCTCATAATAGTTGTCAGTTGAGGGCGCTATTTTGCTGCTGTTGTTTTTATCAACCGTTTCGGTCTCAATAAAGCTTATTTGGTATCTTTGGAGTGCAGGATTTTGGAAAAAGGGGGCGTGGCAAACCCAACATCTCATCTTGACAGTTTGTGGAAATTCTAGAATGGCTAAAGTCACTTACAGCACCTATAAAGTTCCTGAAGGGCAAACACACAGTCCAGAGAGTAGGCAAGCAGTCGGAACTGACTGGTTGGCAGTGTTAATCAAAAACTTTCATTGACGAAGGACAAGATGAAAAAGGCGCATCATGATAATTAAACGATTTTATTAAAGCATACTGTTGACAAAAATATGCAGAGATAAAAATGATACTGCAAGACATAAACAGTGTAATATAACTAACATCTGCACAGTGAAGCAAATGAACAGGTGAACTTGAACACACTGACATTCAAGTCTGAATATGCATAATTTGTGTTACGCAAGTAGCATTGTGAATACACTGTTTCCGTAGAAACATGCTTCACGCAATATAATGTCTTTCGGGGAAAATTAATACGTCTCTAAAGCATAAAGAATTTTTAAAAAAGAAGGCTAACTTCTAAAAAGTAGATAATACTTCAGTCTATTCAGTATTAATCAGGAGCTCATGTTTTTCACAACAAGGGCAGTGTGCTGATACGTTTAAATTAGAACGTTTGAATATTTTATTATATTAGAGCAGGAAGGGGGTCTGCTGGCTCCAGAGAAGCCATGCAAAGATTGTTCAAATTAATTATGCGCTAGTTTTATTTCATGCCTCCTAACTGGTTTTCTTTGTTTTTTTCTGTCAAAATGATGCCAATGCCATCCCACCTGCGTCTGTTTGTCACATTTCCGTGTGTCTTTGATCACAAGTTCCTTGTTCCTGTCATGTGATTTCCTGTTCCTGCCATTTGTTTTGTTCTTATTGGTTCCTTGTCATGTTACTGGCATGTGACCATCTTATTCCACTATGTTTATTAGTCCTGTCTCTTCATTGGTCTATGTTTATGAGTCTTGTTAACAGTTCTGTTATATCATTGGTTCTTGTTTCATTGCCTTGTTATCATGTTCAGTAGTTTAGTCTTGTCATTGGTTGTCTCTGTCTTGTAGTTACCAATGTTCATGTATTTAACGAAAACATTGACTAGCGCGTAACTTCAAGTTTATCTGTTTAATGGCTTCGTTGTCTTTGCAGATGTAAGTTGTAATATGATGTTTATGTTGTGGATATGGTGATGAATCTCACGTATAAAGGATGTGTTTGAGTGAGGTAATTAATCCGCATTTGTTAATTGAAACCGTATAAGGTTGTGCAAGGAGGAGGTGGGAACCAGCTGAACAGTAAACATAAGTTTAATGTCAAAACTCAAACATAAAACAACATTAAACAAAAACAAACACAGACGCACATGCAACGCGGCCACGTGTGTCTCTCTCTCTCTCTCGAACTGGCGTCTCTGGCTGCCCTTTATCTCGCTCTCAGTGCCGACCGTGCTCCATCATTCATCATTAATATCTTGTAGTATTATATTTTTCTTTTCCTATATTTGTCAACAGAATGTTTTAATTTAAACTGTTTGACTACCCAGTCAATTCACTGTGGATACAATCAATTCTCACTATACATTTAATTCTTATTGAATATCCTGTTTCAGTTATATAAAATGTCACATTATGAAAGTAAAATGGGTTGTGAATGCTATTAAAGTTGCTGGATATTATTTGTAAGTAAAAATCCTTTCTGGAATCTCAGTTTAATGTTCAGAGTTACTATCAGTAATCCATTTATAGTTTGACTTCCTGAAGAGTGTAAACACTGTGACGCTTCACAACATTCATCATTTTGATTGAGCGGCCTGACATGTCTTCAACTTCTGACTCGATCCATCATGTGAGTTTGGGGCGGGGCTACCTGATTGATTGACCAATGGAGGACAGGTGCAGTGTTTAGGAACACTGAAGAGAGTGTTTGAAGAGAGTAAGGAATTTTATGACAACACCAACAAAGATTTATTAAAATGTGTCAGGGGGTTTAGAGTTGTTCTAGAATAATCCAGTCCTCCTCACTGACAGTAAACTTACAGTTTCTGATGATTTGATTCAGGACAGATCAGGGTCACAGATTCAGCAATAATGCAGCTTAAAACTCAAGCATGTGCTCCCTGTATGTCATATTTAACAGAAACACATCACACTGAACATGCTGTAGAGAGATTCTACACTGCACGTAAATGATTCATAGATGCATCTGAATATGATTGTGAGATGTGTGAAGACTATGATGAGATTCTCATGAGATCAGAACGTGATGACTGAAATCTGCATTAATGCTGCATGGAAGATCTGCATCAAACTGGTTTTCCCATGACATACAATTGAGCATCAGGTTAGTTTCCTGGTGAAAGAAGTGGTTTTCATGTTTTTATTAGAGGTGCTCTTCTGAACCACCTAGCAACCATCCACAACACTACTAAGAACACCTTAGCAATCAGCCAAACCCGATGAGTGTCGACGAGTTTAACATGAGCTCGCGTTTTCTTCAGAAAATGTAAAAATCTAATTGCCCTTGTCTCAGGTCACATGATGCCACAAGCTGTTTCACTGAAATTTGAATTAATCAAGAAATCAATTAATATAATAATTAATTCACTTTAATTACACAGCTCTGGAATAGATTGGAAACTCATTATTTATTCAATAATTAATGTAGTGTGATTAAATATTATCTCAGTATTAAACACCTGTGTCATTTGTGTATAGTGATTATAAAAGTAATAAGTCCCGACACACACACATACACAGCTCACACTGTACATCCATCTATATCCATGGAAAAATGTGTATGCAAAATATTATGTATCATTAGAAAACCCTAATTATTTTAATTTATTAAATTATTTTAGATAACTTTTCAAATAATATTTGTCAATATTTCAAATAAATAGTTTTTAGATTTAATTTTATTTATATAATCATATTTTCCAATATTTCTCAGTATAAATTAATAAAATATATATATATATATATATATATATATATATATAATTATATTTCATATTTGTTAATATTAAGTAATACAAATAAATAAAAATAATTCATTTATTAAATATTAATAAATAATAAGAAATAAAATAAAACAAAATTAATATATTAATTATATTAATAAAATTAAATACATTACTTATATAAATAAATATAAAATAATGTTTTAGATTTTGTTCTTAATAATTTTACTAAATAAATTAATCAATTTCGATTAATTAAATATATTGATTTAATTTAGTTATTTTACTTACTTTATGGTAATTCCAATTGTAATACTGCAATTTAAGCTCAATCAAGCAAGCCATACAAAGAAATTATAGGAACAAATGTAATTTGTGCTTAATTCAGAATTCGCCAACATGGCATTTAAACTGCTGGTGAGAAAAACAGACTGATCTCACAGTGAAATCGGAAACAGTAGGTTGGCTTTTCTTCAGCTAAAAATCAGTCTGTGTTTACTAAAATTCAAAACACTGCCCTCAGTGGCCAAAACAGTAAGTGTTGTTGGGCATATGAGCATGTATGAACTCCATTTTACGGGTGTCCATGGGGGACGCCAAAAGAGAGTTGTAAATGTAGTTATTTTCAGCTGTACAGTAGGTAATACAGTGAAGAGGAATGCATATTTTATAAACTGAACCCCCAACCCAAACACTCAATCTAAACCTAAACATCAGAGAAGTAAATATTTAAGGCTAACCCTAACTGCTAAACCCCAAACCTAAACCTAACCATCAGTAATGTAAACAAATTATATTAGAGGGAAAATGGAACCTTTGAATCACGCTCATCACTGACTGTGCACACGCTATTACTTCCTGGTTTCAAGGCGGGATCCGAATCCGGGTCTCCCACACAGCTGACGTGACATGCTTCCGATCGCATCACAAGAGAAGGTAAATACGCTGGAGCTGATCCAAAAATGTCTAATAGGGGATGGCTCTGGTCAGTGAGTTGGTATAATGTGGCCGATCCTAGAGTACAGGAACTCTCGGAAACAGCATGCAGACTTCCTGTGTGAACATGTTGGTTAGTTACTGTGTTGATCACAATTTCAGTCATGCAACCTATGATGGAACCTATTTCAAGAGACATTTCAGGTATAAATTCACATATGAAGATGAGATGAACATTAAGAAGACACAGAAGCTGTGAATTTCCAGTTCAAACACAGAAGAAAGGAATCATTTCAGCCCTCAGTACAAATGGAGAAAACTGAAGTTATGTGAGAATCTCCAGGTATTTCAGTCTAACCAGCTTTTGGAATTCAGCCTCAGTGTCTGACATTCAGCCGGACTCTTGAATAATAAAAGTTATCAGATGCTCTTGAAAAGGTCACGTCTTTGTCTCCTCTTAATTACTTTGAAAGTGTTCTGAAGTGCCAATGAATGTGACGACTCTGATTGTGAACCAGAGCAAAACCTTTCTAACACGTCTAATGTATGTGTCCACCATGACTGATGAAATGTGATTTAATGTAAAGTGATTCAGGAGTTCGGGCGGTGGGATGTGTTTGGCTTTAATTCAATGGCTGCTTTCTGTTTGACTGTTTTCCACAACCAAATACACCTGTCAGAAACAAATCGCAGCAAATTTTTTAATTCACTGAGAAAATCTGTGCCAATTAGAAGACTTTTAAAATGTATTTGACATTCGGTAAAGAATGTGTACAAAGACAAATAAGATCTCACTAAAAGTAATTTAATTACACCCAACACTGTAAAAGAACTAAGCATTGCATCAGTTCAAGGAGGTCATGTTAGTCAGCTTGCAATCAGCTGACGCTCATCTGATCATGACATCTACCGAAACAGTTCAGATGCTCATCAGCGTGGTTCTATTTAAGTCCTACATTTTATTCATCGCTTTAGCCATCTTTCCATTGCATGGATGCAAACTGCACTTAACACCCTCCTCCATCCCCAGCTCCACTTCTTGCATTTCAGCTTTGCCTTTTAGTTTTTCTCTACTTCTGTGTCTGTCGTTCTGTGCTCTTAGACTACAACTGATTGCCAGTTGAAATTCCAGGATGGGCGTGGAGTTTGCCTAGAGCAGAACCATACCGCCAACACCATCAGATGCTTAAATTGTGCACCATCAATAAAGTATTAATTCAGTATTGAAGTTGGTATTCATTAGACAGAAGTGGTCTAGCTTAGTGCAGGTGTCACAAAGATTCAACATTCTGAAAGAGTACAGGCTGCAAAGAGGACTTTGTGGCTGTTACATTGTTTCACATTATTCCAAATTGTTCTGCACCAAACAAAGTTCCATCACTTAATAAACGGTAAGCCAATGGTTTTGTTTTTTTTTGTGTTCTGCTCTGGTGTTCTGAGGAGCTGCACTGCCGCATTAAAACAGTGTATGTTTACTGTTACAATACTGTTACAAATGTTGCCTTAATGTTAAAATACAGCCTATTGCAACAATACTTGCTTGGACAAGTGATTATAAAGACAGTGAGTGATTTCAAATTCGGGTTGGGCTTAAAATCTGATGTCAGAATTGGGGTCAGGTAGGGCAGAGTCACATGGTCTCATGAACAAGTCGAGTTTGGGTTTCATTTTAAGCCCCGTGCAGACCTCTACTACAAGTTCCTAACCCTGCCAGTGTTATGTGAGAGTTTTTGAAGTTCTTAAACACACTTGATCAAAACAGAAATGTTATTATTGATGAAAGTTAAGAGATTCTTATTTGGCATGCCCACCATGGCATTAGTTGTGGTCTTATTGGATTTAAAAGGGCCTTGTGTCATATTGCCTAAATGGCAGCAGTTGTGATCATATATGGGAGTTACTTCAAAACTTGCCTTTACTGAAATTAATGATGTGTGGAAAAAAGTATTTTGAATGTTGCCAATCATAAAATCTTTGTTTACAAAATAACTAAACACAATTTCATTATTTACTCCCAGCTCTTGCATAAAGATAAACAGCCGAGAGAAAATTCCAAGAGTAAATTAGATTGTGTGCCTTAAAGTTATTTCAATGAGTCATCAGTTATTTCAATCAATCATGACGCATGGACCGATTCTGTTCTATTTCTGCGCAACATGGCCTATGATCAAACCCACACAAAATATCAATAATAAGAAGAATGATATACAACAGATAAGATAAAACCCATGTCCAGTGGGCCGCAAGAATCCTGAAATTCCTGGTCCAATTTAGTGTCCCAATCTGACCCTGGATGTGATGCACTCGAATAGTGTCTAGAGTTTCTTAACCATTCTGAACCAGCATGAAAATTAATGCTAGACTAAGCTAGTCATGCTAGTCCTCTGCTAACTGGCTGTCTGTTAGTCATAAGTTTTAGGATAATTAAGCTTGTTTAAAAGGTATTTAGCTACAAACGTTGATGATTTAAGAAAAAAGGTAATGGGGGGAATTCACTATGAATATATTATGCCCGGTAAATGTGCTGGTTATTTGAACACACTATCTGCACTGGTTTAGCTGTCGATTCACTAAAGGAATAATGCAGATCAGGCAACAGCTCCAGTTTTTAAGTAGTGTTTATAAGTAGTTTCTTCCTGACAATGTTTCGTGAATCCGTCCCCAGATTTCTCAGGTCTCTCTCAGCTCTTCATATATGTGCTGTTCTGGAAGGAGTTTCCAGGTGAGTCCAAATCGGTTTTCACATCCTCCGCTCTGAGTGATTCACCAGCGCGGGCGTTGAGCGATAAATTTACAGCAGAACAGTTTAACTGGCCCATTGAGAGAGAGAAAGACACACACACTTATTAAAGCAGCATGTAGGAGACGCCATTAGTCAAGGATTTCCTCCGTTCTAAAGCGCCAGTCAAACAGTCCGTGTACCTCACAGCGCTCATTCTTCATGCCACAATACATCACAACGCTGCGGATTGAAAGAGCCAATAATGAAAGTGGACGACTGCCAGAAGACTGCCACTACAAAATCTGTTTACTGTTACAGACAGACAGACAGAGGAATAAGAGAACATCATAGACAAAACAGATTGTGGGAAATACCATTAAAGGAAGAAAATATTTGAAAGCTGTTTTGAGCTGCTGAACTTCAAGATCTACCTGTAGCAGCTTTCACATTTCACAAGTTCATCAATTAATACACAATAGTCCAGATCAAAATCCTGGATCTGTTCCTGCTGGACCTTAATAATTTGTTGAAATATTATATGAATTATTATACATGGTGACTGACAATAAAATATTTATTTAATATTTTTACAAACTATAATGGCTGCCAGCTTGGAAATGTACAAATTATTTCCTAAAAAGCAGATTGCTCATTTCATTTCACAGCCAAATACAGTTTCAGATCTGGTTGTTTGGGTCTTTGCTGTAAAGATATTTAGAAACTAGACCGCTTGGGAGTTTGAATTGAACACTCTTGCTTTCTGACTTGGAGTGATGCAGTGAGGTAGAGGTTGTTGTTGAGGTTGTTTGGTCACTGAGGGGTGTGTTGTTGTTCTCTGGCTCACAGCACACCTGCTGAACATAACATGCTGCCAGAACTTCTCACCTTGCTAAACAGCAAATTACAACACTATAGTGCAATTAAACTCAATGGAACTCTATGAAGGTTTAAATTATCTTATTATTTCCTGCAGTATTGTTGTCAGATTTCCATTTAGTTAAAGTGTGTCACTTTTCAGACTGAATTCACTGTGAATTCTGTGATAATTGGACAATACTTCTGCTAAAATCGGTCTGTGCTTACGGAAATTCGACGCACTCCCCCCAGTGGCCAAAGCTAGAAGTGTTGTCGTACGTATGGGCACATGTGAGCTTGTTTATGGGTGAAATAACCGCAGAGTGGTGCCAAATGTGAGATGTATTTTTAGTTGTAATTTAAAAGATTATTTACAGTAAACAGGAATGCACATTTTATTAACCATATGCCTTAAACCAAAGCCCAAACCTTAAACCTAACCATCACTGGAGTAAAAATTATATCTTAGAGGGAAAATGCAACCTCCGAAACTCATTCTAATTATGTGAACGTGATTACTTCCTGGTTATAATGTGGGATGAGAACCACTGTCTTTGAGGCTGCTGACACAACACGCGATCAGTAACATTTGAGGAAAAGGTTCTGGCAAACTTGCCACAAATTCGCCATTAGCAAACTCATTGTCACCAAAGGTTTGCTGCAGATTCACCACTACCGATGAAGAGCTGCAAATTCTGGCAAACATTTGCGGTGAATCGCATGAGAAAATGAGTGGGACATTTGCAGCAAATTTGCCAGAACTCTAGATTTGTTTGTAAGGGTACGGTTGAAAAAAATGCAAAAATGTCTGATGGGAAATGATGCTTGCCAGTAATTAGGCAGTATGGGGTAGATTTCAGGGTACATGAACTAACAGAAGCAACGTTTTGGGTGGGTCTCGTTTAAGAGGTAGTGTGCTCTGGAGGTCGCATTTGTTAGCCGCATATATCATAGAGGGTAAGGGTTAGGTTAGGCTCTCGTTTCAGAAAAGGAAGACACTCTGAATGCAGTCTTTGGTTGCGACCTTCTTTCACAGGAATACAGAGGATGCAGGGGGTATATCCTCACAACCCACAATTCTCTGAAACAATTACACAGATTTACCCATAGATGTGTTGTTCAAATGCAAGTAATGTTAATTCCCAAGTTGAAGTACCTTAGTAGACGGGTGTAAAATATATGTGTAAAATACAGTAAAATAAGGTATTAGAAAAGTAACTATAAATGGAATGCATTATAAAGTAAATATAAAGCTGCAAAATCATTTTTCTTTTCTCTCTACATCGTTATAACTCTTCTAAAGTTTAGAAGATTTCCTTCTCACTCAGAGTGAGGAATGCTGTCATAGTTACCACGATAAATAGTTTTTGTGTTTGTCCTATGAAGGCCATCTTATTTAAATCAAATTCTAAGTTAAAGGTGAAGTAAATAATTTTAATCCAATACACTTTTTGTCAAATTCCGCAAATATCTCTTCATGGTCCTCTAGCTGTTCATTCTGTGTGTGCGCAGAAAAAAAAATCCAGTGTTTGAACACAGCCCTGGCTCTGTAAATGGAAAATTAAACAGAGTGGATCGGATCGATCCACACAACACTATTCCAGCCAACCAGCAACAGGGGGCGGTTTGTGCTCGTGCACAGGATGGGGGAGAAGGGGAGGGTAGGGGGAAATGGGGCAGTGAGGCGAAGCTTCTGAAGGAGCACTGAAGGGAGGGGTGTGTTTGTTTGGCTGTTGAGTTCAAATATCAACAATCTTTTTCAGGAATCGCTTACTCCACCTTTAAGGACACACGTATACCAATGTCTACAGGAGGACGTGCCCTACCTAGCAACAGCCTTCTTAATGAGACACACCTGTTGAATTCCCATGTGATCATGTTGCATTTTTTCAACTTTAAAATACTTTCTTAAATCTTAATGTTGAGGGTCACTAATAGTAATCCATTGGTAGTTTGACTTCCTGAAGAATGTAAACAGTAGCTGTGTCCCAAATGACACACTATGCAGTCAGCCATGTAGTGCATTCATTTTCAAAGTGTAGTATCAACTCAAATGGAACATTACTATATTTTTTTAGTACACAGAAGCACTTTCTGTTTTTCAGCTAATGGAAATGATCATGTTGCTGAATTCAGTTAGACACTTATATCTCAAATAATGCACATATTCACACAGTGTGGGGTGATTGAAAAGCATTCAATTCAAATTTATAAGGTGCATTTTTTCTTAGACATTTCATCATTAATCACAATTTTTTGTAAGTACAGCACTGAGGCCAGGTAACTCTGCCCTTTCCGCTATGCAAGGCAAGCCGCAAGCATTGAGTGCATAAATTATCCAACATTCCACACTCTGTTATTTCAGTTGAAGTACATCATCCGATTACACGTAGTGCACATCTTCTTTTTGCATTTTCAATGCTGGCACAACAAAATGGTGTAGAATAGTGGAGAAGTGTGTGATTTGGGACACAGCTTGTGACTCTGTAATGCTTTTAAAACATTCATCTGTTTGAGTGGCCTGACATGTCAACTTCTGACTCAACCAATGCCGTGAGTTTAGGACGAGACCATCTGTTTGCTGACCAGTTGAAGACAGGGAGAGTTCTGTTAACTTGTATAAAATTTTTTGCAACTCTGTTTAGTTGCGTAGAAATGTTACACTTTAAATATATTACCTTTTACTTTGTTGTGTCAAATGTCACTTGAGAGTATGTCATTTGAATCATAAAGTGTGTCAGTTTTAGATGTTTAATATTAATGTGTAGTGATTGTGTTTTTCCTTTAATGACATCAGATCATCTGAGCGAATCAAATGACCTGAAGGATTCATGTTTACTGCTTCTAAAGTGACATTTTGCCGCAGGACAAAAACACGCCGTTGAATTAAAACAGTCTGTTGCCTTTGAAATGCATTGAGCTATTTTTGTTCCAAATACTGATGAAACAGTTGAGGTGTGTCTGCTAAAGGCTGCATCTCCCCTTCACTCTTATCTGCCTGTTCTGTTTTAATACAGTAGTGATCACACACAATCACACCTCTAAAGGCCCTTTCACACCAAATGTGAGGCAGTTAGCTCATTCACACCTTTGCAACAGGTGGTGCTGATTGACAAGTAATTATACTTCAGTACAATAAGTAGCACATTGCACCTTTCAGCTGGTCTGCCCTCCACCTATCATGGATAAGAACTTCTTAAAAAGGCAGATTTATTTGGATTCCCACAGAAATCCTACACCAACCCCTACCCCTAATCCTAATTTCCCTTACTGTAGTTAAACAATGGTTAAATTAACCATTGTTTTACTACAGTATCCATAGTTTAACCATGGTGTTTGTAATAAATCCACAGTACCCACAAAAGTAAGTATGGTTACTACAGTATTACTGTTGGAAAATCATGGTTAATTGTATCAAAACTATGGTTTACGACAAAAACATGGTTAAAGCCATGTTTACTACAATATTACTTTTTTTCCTGAAAGGAGGGAACGAAAGGCTGTGTCAGTAGCTGACGTTATGGGAACTCCGATCTCTGAAACCCTTTTCAATCACTCCAATCTCATTGCCAGATGGCGTTAGGTGCTCTGCTCCTGCATTTAACAAGTAATACAAAGGTGGCAGTTCCAGAGACCTGAAACCACACTGAATAGGGAAATGTCAAGTCATAATAAGCCACTTGTGCAGCTCTGAAAAGAACAGCACAAGCGAGAAACTTCAGTACTCTGTCAAAGAGTCTGCTTTGTCCTGTTTTCCTGCCCATGGGTGGAAATTATGGTGAGCACCTCAATTGAGCATGTACATGTCTCACTTAATGAAAGCCCAGCGACAAAATATCACAGAAATCACAACCACTGCCAATGTGATCAATCGCAGTGCACCAGAGCGAGCCGCAAATCGCCACGGGCAGAGAGCAAAGCATTTTGACTTTCATGCAATGAACACAATCAATCTCAGCGAGCGCTGTGTCAGCGAGGGCTCAGCCCAGGCAATAAAAAGGGCTCATACTAAACAGGTGATGCCACTTGATACAGAGGAGGCACACAAGGCTTGTGCAGGTGACAAATCTCCATGCTCTTTATCCCGTCATCTGAGCAGCCTTTGGAAGCTGCAGAAGAAGTATAACGGGAGAAGAAGGGAGCAGCATTGGCTTTCAGAATGAAAGCGAGATGTGAGCGAAGCGTATATGCACTCACAGTGAATGAAATCAGTCTTAACAAGCTTTTATAGTTTATTTTCACTGAAAGAAAAACACAATGCAATCAATACAGCATGATTTAATGGGTTTCAGAGAGTGGCACACCTGCATGGAGATCCCATAGCATCAGCTACTGATGCAGTGTCAAAGTGATCGACTTGTAAGGGAACCATGGTTAATCTCCAGAGACTTGCAAAAGGTGTGATACAATCTAGACACTTCATCTTTATTCCCTACACCACTGCAACACCAGTGGTATGCTTTGTTGTAAATTTGTTGAAGAAGAATAAAAAGACAATGATACTAGGTTAATCCCGTTCTTGAGAGAGAAGAGGAACACTGGGAGTTGCACAGATTAATACAGAAGTTGAAGTTGTAACATGATCAGTTTCATCGATACTTTAGCATGTCTGTGGATGAATTTGAGACTTTGCCTCAACAAGAGGCATGAGTTAATTTCAACATGTGTCGAGTCTGTACTGAACAAATTGCGCCCTGAAGTAAACAGTAACGAGATGTTTAAAAGACAGAAAATAAAAATAGCACTGAATGAAGTGGATATTTAACTACAATAAATTGAAAAGAATCCTGCAAATGCATTTACATTTATTTATTAAGCAGATGCTTTTATCATAAGCCACTTACAAATGAGGAACACAGCAAAAGCAATTCGTCATCAGGAGGCAATTACATGAGAATTGCTGCAATACAACGTTTTTTAAATTGCTCAGAGAATTACAAGTTGGGAGGAACGTGAGAGACAGTTGTGAAAGAATGGAGTAAGATTTGTATTATATTATTATTACAAAGACCAGTTTAACCAGCATGCAATTCCAATGCTGGTTAGTGCTGGTTTGGTGCTGGTCTAGCTGGTGGACTAGCATAGCCATACTTTCACCAGCTAAACCTTGCTGGTGAAGCTTGTTGACCCTCATGAATGAAGTTGGTTAAGCTAGTTTAAAAGCCTGGTAGGGGCACCAGCACACCAGAATTCCATGCTCAGGAAACAGCAACCAAAAGAAGACATGAGCTGGTGACCAGAAATGCTGGTCATTTCAGCAGGGTAGGTCAAGTGCTCACGAAAGTGATGTGTCTTCTTGAAAATAGTTAGAAAATCAGCTGTTCAGGTGGAAGTGAAAGTCTGAGAAACCGATTTTGTGCCTGGGAAGAGAAGAGAGCAGTGGATATTTAAGATTGGGTCTTTGGATTTGTGCCATTTTCATTCAACAGTCCTAAGTTTGGACCGAAGAACATAGGATAGCCAGAGGTTGGGGGGTATGGCATGGGCTGGCCTGGAGGACAGGGAAAATATATTGTAAGATGTTAAAGTGGAGCATAGAGTGTTAGTAGCATTACTGACATCAAACGAGGATAATTGGTTAGAGGAGGAAATAGAGGATGAGACCATAGAGGAAAAAGGGGTAGGTGAGAGAGAGAAAAATTGTCAAAATGACACCTAAAGAGGAGTGTGGCAGGCAAGGTAGCAGATATATGTTAAATCTAAGAAAGAAATTATCGGAAGTGTGTAATAGAGTAACAAGAAAAAGGTCAGTGATAGTTACATGTGTAGATGATGTCCAGCTGGTTACCTGATTTGTGAGATGCAGCAGTTGTGAGGCGTGTGAGGTCAAATGAGGCAAGCAAGTATGAAAGTCTGTGGCTGAGGTTTTCCAGGTGAATGTTGAAATAGCTTTGACCATCTTCAAACAAGGCCACATGTCAAGGTCTGTGTAGATTAGATGGTAAGTGAACAATCAGTTCTCATAGTCAGTGTGTTGAATGCAGGAGAAATGGGCAGGAGTAAAGACCTGAGAGACTTTGATAAGGGCCAAATTGTTATGGCCAGACGACTGGGTCAGAGCATCTCTAAAACGGCAAGGCTTGTGGGGTGCTCTTGGTCAGCAATGGTAAGTACCTACCGACAGTGGTCCGAGGAGGGACAAACCACAAACCAGTAACAGGGTGTTGGGCGCTAAAGGCTCATCGATGCACGAGGGCAACAAAGGCTATCCCGTCTGGTCCGAACCAACAGAAGGTCTACTGTGGCACAAGTCACAGAAAATGCTAATGATGGTTACAGAAGGAATGTGTCACAACACACAGTGCATTGCACCCTGCTGCATATGGGGCTGTGCAGCCGCAGACTTGTAAGAGTGCTCAAACCAGCTATATGATAAAGGGGGGATCTAATGCATTTTAAGTTGTCCAATTAAACGAGTAAGAAACATGAATGCCAAATGAATGAAAAAATAGATCTTTTATGTAGAGTTCAAATATGAAAATAAACAAAAACAAAACAAAACAAAAAAACAGTATAACCAATACATTTCAAAACAAACTAAATAACATACATTAAATTAAACCAGTCAAAAAGCAATGCAATAAATTAGTGTATTAGGTCCAGTCAGTAGAAAACAGTGTTAAACAGTTCACTGTAAGTGGTTGATGGTGAATGAAGAGGGTTTGAATGAATGAATGAATGCAAAAGTATTATCTGATGTAGGTTGAAGTCTTGTAATGCAGCAGTGTCCCAGATAGCAGAAATCCACAAACGAACATTAATATGCTCAATCCAGATGTCTCCCAGACTCTAGACCAAAGTTTAAGGCAGTATCCAGATATGAGAGTAGTAGCAGAAGGTAACATGAATGTATCTGGAATGCAGTTTCAAAGCGTAGTTTGAAACTCCTTGAACAAGTCTTCTTCATATCATGAAAAACACTCCAAAGAAAAAAGCCCTTCTACAAAAGCATACAAAGAAACCATACAAAATAAACAACCCAAACACATTTCAACACATGAAATACAAACAAACATTTCAAACAATAAACTCAAATTTAAACATCAACACACAAAACACATTTCGTAAGCAATGAGAAATGAAAACAATTCCTTACTTTAAGTTGAGCATGAAACAAACGTTTCTCAAAAAGGACTTAGGATTGTTTGAGCACCTAGCAAGCCATGCTTCTGACTCCACATGCTGTACTTATGTCCTCTACACCACACCACTATTTATACAAGGGTTAAGGCACTCTAGCAACCCTAGCGGTGAGAAAGAAAATGCATGCTAATATATACAGCCATGTAACAGGAAAACCCTGGGTCCAACCATTCATGTGGATGTCAATTTGACACGTGCCTACCTAAACATCATTGCAGACCAGGTACACCCCTTCATGGCAGTGGTATACCCTGATGGCAGTGGCCTCTTTCAGCAGGATAATGCACACTGCACACATTGTTCTGGAATGGTTTGAGGAACATGATGAAGAGTTCAAGGTGTTGCCTTGGCCTCCAAATTCCCTAGATCTCAATCCAAATGAGCATCTGTGGGATATGTTGGGCCAACAAGTCCAATCCACGCCGGCTCCACCTCACAACTTACAGGACTTAATGGATCTGCTGCTAATGTCTTGGTGCCAGATACCACAGGACACCTTCAGGAGTCTTGTAGAGTCCATGCCTCGGCGGATTGGCACTGTTTGGCAGCACACGAAGGACCAACAGCATATTAGGCAGGGGGTCATAATGTTTTGACTCATCAGTGTATAATTAGAAAATTTTGTTTTACAGTATGGAAGTAATTGCATATAGTTCAAAGTAGTTATTGTCATACAGAGAGGACAGAGGCGTAAATGTCCATTTGTTGGACATAAGCAAACCTGTTCCCCCACCCCTCCCAATCTGATGTGGTCTCTGGGAGAAAGTGAAGTTGGTGGAGAGGGCAGAGGGTGTGGCTGTATCCTTTGGTTGAATCCAGGTTTCACTCAAGGCCAGGATGTTGAGACCTGATTGGCTAGCAATGGCATGAATGAAGTCAGCTTTGATTACAGCTGACTGGCAGTTCCAAAACCTTCAATTTGATGTGGGTGGATACAGGTAGCCAGTGAAGTGAAAAAAAGAGGAGGGTGATGGGAGCCAGATGGAAGATCAGATGTGCTCCTGCATTCTGAACCATCTAAAGTGGCTTAATTGTGCTAGCTGTGAGGTCAACCAACAGAGTGTTACAGTAGTCCAGCTGATTGGCTGATTAGATAATCGCATGAATAAGTAGGTGTACAGGTGTACCTAATAAAGTGGTCGTGAGAGTATATATCAAAGTATGGTATTACCATCTGTTACCAACTCTGTACCGCATACTGCCCTAGCAGGCTACTTTTGTGAAAAGTAATTTTCATAAAACTGTGTCATGTGAAAAAGTCTAGATATGTTTTTAGTCCATAGAGACATTAATGCCACACAATAATAGTACTCAAGAAAATGTAAAAATTATGCTTCCAAAGTCACCAGAATTGTATTCTTTGGTGCTCTTTTTGCAAAAACTCCCGGAGAAGCAAATATTTAGTTTGTTTCTATTTATGTTTATACCCATTTATGATGCCTACTAATGAATCTTTATCATGCACTTGTATATATCTTCCCAGGAATGTTTTTAATAATGTTGGGCAACTTTTTGATGTGTATTTATGGTGGGTCTAACCTAGGATGCCAAATGAGGTAGGACCAGCACTGGTGTCAGGGAAAGTTGACGAGAACATGTTATGCAATTTAGCAATGACAATGAGGAACACCACAAGGTTTGAAAAAAGTTCTCAACTTCTCAAACTATCTTGTAGCCATGGGTGGAAAACACATCGTCATTCAGGCCCCTGCAAACTCTGGCTCCCTATTCTTCAACTATAAAGGTACATTTCTGGTGATCTCGTTGGCCATAGTGCATGTGGATTATTGCTTTCTATTGGATAACGCGAGGAGCTAGGAACAATTGCAATGGGGGCATCTTCTTCCAATTCAGCCAGTGTTAATCTCATCAATGAAATTACTAATGAAAATGTTATTGTTGACAATCAAGAAACCCTTCGTCAAAGAACAAGACTAAAGAGACACATCATTACGATAATAACACTTAAAAAAAATAAAAAATCCCCTCTGAACTCCTGTACAATGAACTTTACTAATGGGTTAATTACCTCACTTATACACATCCTACAGTATATGTGACATTAATCAGCTATATCCACAGCATAAATGTCATATTACAACCTCCATCTGCAGACAATGAAGCTAATGAACAGATGAACTAAGTTACGTGCTAGTCAAAATGCGTAACTTGTGTTGTGAATAAGCAGGTTACTTATAAACATGCAACACATAACACAGCATCCTAAACTGTCTAAACATAAGGAATCCACAACAGAGTAACTTGTAAAAGAAGCTAATACTTCAATATATTAATTATTTAGCCTACTGTTATTTCAGGAGCTCATATTCATCTTTAACACATTTGATACATGTTTAAATAATTGTGTAAGTAGTTTAAAACATTTTTCAAAATGTTTAAATATTTGGTAAAAGTTTGGTCTGTTGCAATTATGTCATTTTAGTCAGAGTAAAAAGGATTAACATATTGACTAAATTTAAAGGATATTTTAATCAGAAGGAAATAAAATAGAAAATTAACACTGCATTCAGCACATGGAAAAGCTCTCAGAAATGGACCTTTAATGTATCTTCAACTATGCTGGGTAAAGTAAACCATGTCATAGTGGTGGGTGAAGCGTTCCCACTGTAAATGTTCCGTCTCCAGCCAAACCCTGGACAATGCCTACCACTGGACATGAGAATTTTTACCTACTGCTTATCTTGAGCACTTGGCACTTCAGCATCAGCATCCTCAGTCAGCAGTTCAGAGTTCTCAAGGCAGACAGATGCAGTCTTGAGAGATCTGTGGACTCTTTTCTCAGTAACCCTGTCCTCCTCCGCCATCTTCTCCAGCATCATTTGGATCTCGTTTCTCAGTTCTTCCTGCAGCTCAGTTAATGGGTCTCTCCTCTAATTGCTTGATGTTGATGTTAATGGAGCTCTTCTGTGGAAGCTGTTGTGGAAAAGCGGCTGTAAAGTTGCACCTGTTCAGAGTCCATAAACTTCCAGTTCATTCCAGTGAGGTCTATAATACTTGGAGTTCTTCATCCGTTAGCATTCACATTCATCTCAGTGACAGTCAATCTACTGGCACATGCAGAATTAAAACAAATCAGATATCAATTGTTTCTCCTAGGCAGCAATGAGATTAAATAGAGAGCAAATGGAGACTATGCTGAAGTCTCCTGCATCTTAGAGGTTCCTCCTGAGAAAAAGACTCCAGTTATCTCACATGTGTCTTCACAAGAGATCTCAACAATGTCTCAAACTGGAGTCACATGACGCCATGCGAGAAGGGGACATGTGAGCGGCGAGCTCTGCGCACTTTGCTAATTTTATTACTATTTGTGGTATAAACCGGTGAGATTCGATACACCCTGATTCTTAACTGTTCTAGGAAGACAATATGTCAAAAAATTCAAAATCCTCGGGCTCTGGAGATATTAAAAGACACTTACGTGCTCGGGCTGATTCCCGGAGCAACAGGTCGAAAGCCGCAGACTCAATTCGGACGGTGAACTGAAAGAAATCCAGCGTGAATTGATGAATGTTGCAGACTTAGAGGATCTTGCTGTAATGCGTCGATCGATTACTTCCATGGAGACAAAATTCTCTGAGTTGGTTACAAGATTGTCGGACGTCGAGAAACGTATCGATTATCTGGAGTCATCGTAGAGGGAATTAGCTGCTAATCCGCTAGCGACCAAGGCAGACTTGGAACGCGTTTTGGAAAAATTCGAAGATCTTGAGAATCATAGCCGGCGAAACAACTTCCGAATTGTTGGAATTTCTGAGCATGAGGAAGGCCGAGATATGGTGAAATTCCTAGACAGGCTCCGCCCGAGTCTGCTTGACATAACAGTCTATAAGCTGGAAATCGAGCAAGCTCACAGGGTCCCGGCTCAGAGGTCCGTGGAGGGAGACAGTCTCCAATCAATTCTGGCCAAATTCCTGAGATCATCTGATAAATATCTCATGTTACGTGAGGCGAGGAGTAAAGGAAAACTCTCTTGGAAGAACCACAGCATTTTCTTGTTCCCAGATTTTGCAAATTCGACAAGACAGAAACATAATCGATTTAAGGAATGCAAGAATCTCTTACATCAACGGAAGATCGCTTTTGCACTGATGTTTCTGGCCAAACTGAGAATAGATACAGTAATAAGGATGGCCGTAAAATATTTACATGCCCACAGCAAGCATTGTCTTCCATAAAGACAATGGTGTAAGCCATTTAGTGATTTTTATCTTGCCACCAAGTGGACTTGTCTCATTAAACATACACTCGAAAGTTCGAGGAAGCTGAGCGCCTTTTTCGTTTCTTTTTGTGCTGGTTCCAACCTAGCAGCTAGAGTTTGTTTTGTGTAGAATCATTTCTTCGGGACAGCTTGTGGATACATCTGCTCGTTTTGGGTGCTTATGCCCCCTGTTGGCTGGACTTGGTTTTGTGGAATATTTCTTGCAGGACATTGGAGTGAGTTTGACTAATCACTGGCATGTTTTTTTTATTTATTATTTTTTTGTGAGGGCTCCGCTAGCAGCTGGAGCTTGTTTTGTGGAGGAACACACCTTCGAGACAGTTAAGTTGATGAATCTACATGTTTTTTTTAATGTTTATTTCGCTTACTGAATGGAGTCTGTTTTATTTATTATCTTCTGTTGTGTAATTCTGTTTTACAAATTTTTGTATAGAAACACTGGACTTGAGCAAAGTTGTCATGGGGACTCTCATAGGCATACATGGACTGTTCGAGTTTAGAGGGATGGACGCCGGATGGCGCTGTCGTGCACGGGGTTAATGCACACGTTTTTCATTTTTCTGTTTGTTTTGTTCTGGGGAAAGTTCGGGGGTTGATTGTTGCACCAATGTGGAATGTGGTCTTTATAATTTTATTTTTGACACACAATCTATTTTTTCTTATATGTCAAAATATCAAATGTTAATATGAGTGGATTGTCTCTTTCCACGTGGAATGTGAATGGGTTGGGGCACCCCATAAAAAGAAGGAAGGTTATTTCTCTTCTTAAACATAATAAACATGATATACTGTTTCTTCAAGAAACACATCTTTCCCTGCAGGAAGCTGAAAAATTTGGGAAGATATGGGGTTGACATGTTTTCTTTAGTGCGTGCTCGAGTAAGAGCAGGGGAGTCATTACATTGTTAAGCAAACTCCTACAATTCAAATGTCTCAAACAGATTAAAGATAAATTAGGAAGAGTCATTATTGTTTTAGCTGAAATTCAAGGGCAAAGGTTGATTTTGACTAATATTTACGAACCCAACATTGATGATCAGGGTTTTTTTTTAGATCTTGAAGGGATGTTGCAAGCCGCTGGCACCCCTCATGATATAATATTGGGAGGAGACTTTAATCTTTTGATGGACTCAGTCCTTGATCACAGTGAAGCAAAAGTGTGTAAGCCTCCTAGAGCAGCATTGACACTTCACAGGATGTGTAAAAATCTTGGTCTTGCAGATATTTGGAGGCTTTTGAACACATCTGGTATGGACTACACATTTTTTCATCAGTCCATAAGATTTATTCTAGAATATATATATATATATATATATATATATATATATATATATATATATATATATATTATATCTAAGTCCCTCATTACATCTGTTGTTGATTGCTCTATTGGAAACATTTTAGTCTCAGATCATGCCCTGGTGAGTTTAGAGGTGTTGCCACATATGGAGAAAAAGAAATCATATAAACTGGTGCTTTAATGTATCCCTTTTGCAAAATCCTGAATTCCAACAAAGGTTAAAGGCTGAAATCAATGTTTATATGGAGACCAACTGGTCTTCAGTATCCTCTGTGGGCGTGGCTTGGGAGGCACTTAAGGTGGTTCTTAGGGGCCGGATCATACAGTATGCCTCATTCATCAAAAAATCCAAAGCACGACAACTCGTGGAGTTGGAAGGGAATATTAAAAGTGCCGAGGCAGAGCTGAAGTGCCGAATGTCGTCTGATGGCCTCAGAGAATTGACCCGATTGAAATATAGATATAATACTATTTTGTCGCGGAAGGTGGAGTTTTGGCTATTCAGGGCAAGACAGTCATACTTTGAGTCAGGGGACAAAGTAGGGAAGCTTTTGGCTAGATACATAAAGCAGAGAGAGTCTTTTTCTTCCATTCCCTCAGTGAAATCTGCTGGTGGTGAAATATTTATATATATTTATATATATTAATAATGCTTTTAAAGAATTCTATCTTGATCTCTATAGTTCCACGTCTTCCTCTACTGATGAAGATATTAGAAACTTTGTGGAACCATTAGAACTTCCTAAACTGAATACTGAGCAAAACAAATCTCTTGATTCTGAGATAACCTTGGAGGATCTTGGCAAGGTAATTAAAGGGCCAGATGGTTTTGCTGCTGAATTTTTTAGAACTTATGCTACAGAACTGGCTTCACTTTTGTTAGAAGTTTATACGGAATCATTAAAGAATGGAAAGCTTCTGCCAACCATGACACAAGCCTGGATCAGTCTGATTCTTAAAAAGGATTAAGATCCAAGCGAGAGTTTCCGTCCAATTTCCCTGATCCGGCTAGACGTAAATATATTGGCAAAAACCCTGGCTAACCGATTAAGTAAATTTATGAAGTCACTTATATTCGGGGCCGCAGCTCTTCTGATAACATTAGGCGTTTCATCAATATCATGTGGTCAGTGGTGAATGATCAGACTCCGGTCGCTGCTATCTCACTTGATGCCGAAAATGTGTTTGATATGGTAGAATGGGATTATCTTTAAGATTTTGTAAATATATGGGTTCGGGAACACTTTTATTGGATGGATTAAGTTACTTTATAGACATCAGGTAGCGGCAGTACAAACAAATGGATTAATTTCAGATTATTTTACTCTGGACAGGGGAACCCGGCAGGGTTGCCCTCTTTCCCCATTATTGTTCTGTCTTGCCCTGGAACCATTAGCAGCTGCTATAAGGAAGGAGGATGATTTTCCAGGAGTGGTAGCAGGAGATATGGTGCATAAGCTTTTGCTTTACGCAGATGATATTTTATTATTTGTCTCTGACCACACTAGATCTATGCCTTGCCTTCACAGAATTATTAATACCTTTTCTAAATTCTTGGGATACAGAGTCAATTGGTCTAAATCTGAAGCTTTGTCTCTGACAGCATACTGCCCAGTAACGGCCTTCCAGCCGGGCACCTTCCAGTGGCCCAAACAGGGCATTAAGTATTTGGGCATTTTATTCCCAACAAATTTGTCAAATTAGTTAATTTTGACCCCTTAATAAAAAGGTTTTTGAGCGATGTGGGCAGGTGGGCTTCATTACATTTATCTATGATTGGGAAGGTTCATGTTATTAAAATGAATTATATTCCAAAATTCAACTACCTGCAACAGTCTCTCCCTGTAGATGTCCCCCTCTCTTATTTCAAGCAATTTGATAGCGAAGTCCTTCATTTGGAATGGTAAACGTCCCAGATTACATTTCAGTAAATTGCATAGGCCGATTGACAAAGGAGGGCTAGGCCTACCCAAGATTTTGTTTTATTATTATGCATTCGGTCTAAGACATTTGGCTCATTAGTCACTTCCACCTGAGAAAGCCCCTCCCTAGTTTTGTATTGAATGGGAAGTTCTTGCCCCTCTTTCGCTATTGCAAAGCCTTTCTATCAAACTAATCGGAGAAGTTAAGTTACACCCCGTTATCTCGCATTTGCACTCAGTATGGACAAAAGTGTCCAGAATGTTTAATTTGGACATTTATTTAAATGTTGCCTCAAGCATATGGCTGAACCCTAAATTATGTATTGATAAGTCCCCTTTCTGCTGGTTAGAGTGGATTATGAGGGGCGTTAATACACTCGATGACCTATATGAGAGCGGAGTGTTGAGATCTTTTGAAGATTTGGTTCAACATTTTGGGATTCCTAGATCTCAGTTGTGCCACTGGCTCCGTGCTATTTTTGGGAGTTGCATACACCCCCCTAAAGTGGCAGATACTCTGGGAGAGGGGAGTACTGCTTTTGGAAAAGATCATGAGGCATCAGTGTATTACTCCCTGGTAATTCAGATTCTGGGGGACGGAGCTTCAACTTCTATCAAGAGATTATGGGAGAAAGATTTAAACTTGGTATTGGAGGAGGGAGTGTGGGCTAGGATTTTAAAAAACAACAAGTCTGCATCTAGAGATGCAAGGGTGTGCCTTATGCAATTCAAGATTATATATCGATTCTGTTGGACCCTCTCTAAATTGTATAGGCTCGATCTTAAACTCACCCACTTGCTGGCGATGCCAGTCGGAGAATGGAGATACGGCCCATGTTTTTTTGGTGGTGTGTTGAGATGCAGGGGTTTCAGGTGTTGTGTGTGATGTGTTGGGCATTCGGATTTTGTTTTGCCCCAGACCCTGTTGTAAGGCTTTACTGGTAGTTTAGATCAGTGTTACTATCAGAAATAATTAATAATTATTTCTTTAGTTATTAATTAATATTTAAATTAATTAATTGAATCTAACTCATTAAAACCTCATATGGGGCTCCAGTAAATGTAGTGCGCTACGTTTAGGAGCGTGTTTGGTTATTAGCAATAATTAATAATTATCAAAGACAATTATCAATTATTAAAATCAATAGAACATTGATGAGAATCAATGTTAGCTTTTCTAATCCTTTAAATCAACAATTATCAAAGATAATCGTTAATTGTTAACATCGATGAAACATTAATTAAAATTAACACTAGCTTATTGATCATTCAAATTCAACAATCATAAAAGATAATTATCAATTATCAAAAATCAATAGAATATTAATAAGGATTAACATCGACGGGGCACCACCCTGGAATCAGGGACTAATAACCAGATAGTAAAACAGTCTCAATATTAGATTGTTTTCTTAGGAAAATCGACATCCGAAGAATATCGATTTTCGGAAAAAAAACAATGAATGAAGGCTTGAATCCGAGCACTGACATCCCATCAGCATGACACAGGCTTAGGCAAAACAAACCAAAACACTTCTCTTTGTAATATAAACAAAGTTTATTTATGCAGTAATATCAATTAATAATTAATACAATGCAGTCAATAAACTTCCGACTTACAACTACAAACTAAACAGTGATATGATTAGATATGGAAATAAAAATAATTCTATAACACATGAGGGTGTGTGTGTGTGAGAGAGAGCGAGTGTGTGTGTATGTGTGTGTGTGTGTGTGTGTGTGGTTAGTACGAGAGAGAGAGAGAATAAAGTGATGGCCCCAAAGCCGATTTCGCGATCGTGGGAGAGAAAGCAGCTGTTAGTTTATCACTCAGAGACACGGTGGATGGCTCGTAAAAGTCCCACGTTCTTTGACTCTTTAATGGATAACTCAGTTTGCCAGTTTCACCTGCGATGGCAAAAATGCACAACAGTCCAATTTGGTTGGACCACAATACAGCAAAACAAATTTGTGATAATTAATACCCTGAGTATTAATAATGAGCGGACATGGCGGTCCATAAACTGTACAAGCAAAAACCTTGAAACACAAGAATAACACACTATAATATTATATCTCTGCCCAGACGTAAAACTCTTACTTGAATCGCATGAGGACACAGGTAGAATGTGTGTCCCTCCATCCTTTAACTCTGACCCGGTTCCTTGAGGCTCGTGTGATGACGGGAGGCCGTTTCCTTGCTCTGTTGGCGGGCACGGCTGTTGATTCTCGGCGGGCTGGCGGAGAACTTCAGAAATGTCGACTTGATTGAAGATGGAAGAGAAATCTTTAATCTCTTCACTTCTGCAGGCAAACGGATGAAGATGCAGACTGCTCGGCGGTCTCCTTCGGATCCATTAGAGTGTTCGGTTGAACACAGAGTAATCTCAACTCGTCCAGCAAGATGGAGATTGTATGGCCACAGTTTCAAGTCGGACGTTACTTCCTTGTGCCATGAGGTTGCACCTGAGAGCAGCGATGAGCTACGTCTATACTCGGCGAACAAAGTTGCTGGAAGAAAATCCCGGAGGCATTTCAGAGGTATTTCTACTCCTGATGATGTCATGGTTTGAGGGACGTTCTGTTGTGTGCCTCATCCAATAGGAGTTGAGAGTTTGATCCTTTAGTGAGCAAGGCTTCATGGGATTTGTAGTCTGTTTTGGACTCCCTTTGTTTGATTTTGGCGCAATTTGTATCAGTATAATTTACAACTTGGTATGTGGGGGCCTGAGTTAGGTTTTTACGACTGTGTTAGGCCTGCCTTTGTCTTCTATCTGAATACATGAGGCCCAACACTGTGTTTTGGGCGATGGGGAGGTCATCGATATGGGGAACAAAAACATAAAGAACTGGGTCCTGACAAGTGTGATGGTTGCCAGACAGATTGTTTTGAGGGGATGGAAGTCAGTTGGAGTGCCCCCATTTCAGGAGCAGAGCGCGGAGATGGGAAGGGTGACAGCATATGAGGAGATGATATTTAGTAGACTGGGTAATTTGGATTTGTTTGTTGGGAATTGGGGCAAGTGGTTGGCATTCTTGGAGGGTTCTCAGGGAGAGGTAGTGGAGAGAGAGGATTAGTTGTGGATGTGTGTGATTATTATATATTTGTTTAATTTTTTATTGTTTTATTTCTTTATAAAAAAAAATATTTTATTTTATTGTATTTTATTTATTTATTTCTGTGTGAATATGTTCATGTGACCACGGGAGTGTTTGTTGGGGGTTGGGGTGGGGTTGTTAAATGTTGATTCCATGTATATATGTTTTGTTTTTTGTGTCTTCTGTGGAATCAATAAAAATGTTTATCACACGCAAAAAACAAAACAAAAAAAAAAACATTGTCTCAAACTGTGCTGTAATGCCTGGTGAGAGGCAGGGTGAATTTACTAAACTGTTGTGTTACTTTTGCATGTGTATTTCAATGCAAAAACCTGCGTTTTCTTACTTCGGTGGTACACAAGTTATTTTCCTATTAAAATCATGGTTAGGTTTAAGGTTTGGGTCTGAAGTTAAACTTAAGAAAAATCCTCTTAACTCATCCTCATCAGTGGCTTGTTTATTTTTCTCTTTGGGAATAGAGACATATGTTTTTTTACAAGACAACTGAATTACGATTTTGCCATTTCATACAAATTATTACGACTTATAATGAGACTGGGTTAGCTAAATCAGTTAGGTGTATTAAAGTGATTTGACACTGCAGCTTTAACAGTGAACATAAAATCATCATTGAAATCCTCTTCATCTTTGTCATCAGTGCTTTATACTGTTAGCTTCAGATCAGAATAATTCACACATAAATGTTGATAAATGCTTACCAGGTTTTACATTAAAACTCCAAAAGAAACTTCCTCCTCATGATGGTGAAGCGTTCTTGCCCGTGGGCATGAGAGAGATGACGGGATGGGTGAATGTATTGAGAGTGTTTTATCGATAGAGGGATCATTTTGAGCCGTTTGGCTGCAGGCGATGAGTCGAGCGGGTGTCTGACAGCTCGATTAGTCCATGAACGTCTCTCCTTAGACACGCGTGTGGGAGGAATCGCTGCTCAAGTGTTCCGGCGTGTTCAAAATAACAATCCGGTCCACCTCATTGCCGCCCGCTGCCAACAGAGACACACAAACCACCTCCGAAATGCTTTAATGACGCATTAACTGAGAGAGAGGAAGAGTAGGCAATATTATATGGCATAAGCAAATACTAATACATCTCAATTACAGAATGTTGCACTGCTGGTTTTCTGATCCAAACAAACTAAAACAACACGCTGATCTTTAGCTTGTGATTTTTTTTTAAATAATTGTGATTTGATATATTTTGCTATGTTACCCCTTTTTTTCTTAGAAATAAATGTTTATTGAAGAAGAGTTGTGACATTATACTTGTGTTTGTTTCATTTGTTTGAATTTGCAGGTAAAATGTAAGAATGTGCAAAACCACCAATTTTCATAATCGAGCAGTCGCTTCGTAGTCTGAGCTATCAGCTGAATAGTTGGCATGTTCAGGAACCCTGTCTCTTAAAGCACACTTTACAAATAAAATCGTAGAAATCCACAAAATCGACTCTTCATGATAAATTATTTATTTGAGAATCTAAATGTAGATTTTCAGCTGACAGAGTGTTGTATTTTATTTCAAATTAAATTGCTTTTAATTTACCCTCTTTAGCCATAGCAAAAAATATATTTGAAAATATAAACATAATATATTATGCAATCTATAAAACTGCCAGTAAGATGGATTAATATGCACCTGCAAAACATAATGGTGTTTAAAATGTTAAAAGCTCAAGATTGCTATGGAAAGGGGTGAATGCCACCCAAACTCCTTTCTTTCAGTATTTTACTTGAAGTTCTAATAATATAAGCAATAAGCAATATAAGCAATACACAAAATCCGTCTTTTATAAAATGAAAAAAATGTCTTATTATTGCATACCAATTTTTTGCATACAGTATTCTAAGTGCTAAATTTTTAATTAATCAGTAGTAGCCTGTTTTTATGCTTTTTATATGTTTTTTTGTTTTGTTTTGTTTTTTATTAAAGACAATATACAAATTTTACATCAGGAAAGAGAAATAATAAAAAAAAACCCACGATGCTATTTTGAATAACCATATCAAATAACCATTCACAACATATTTGATAAATAACGTGTAATTCATTAATTTACATGTAAAATTTTATTTCACATAAACTGGAAAGAAAGTTGACATCACCTCCTTTTTTTAAATATTAAATGATATAGGACATCATACCTCATATTTTAACTAATTTTGTTCAAAAATCAAGAATCTAAAGGAAACAATCTATCATCTAAATTAATGTATAATATTTTTAAGCTAATCCCATTTATGTTCACATTCCAGACTTTTATTATTAATTATAAATGTTATTTGGTATATTTCCAAAATTGTTTCTCTCCATCTTTGAAATTGTGGGGGTTCTGGTGGTTTAAGCCAATTTTTTGTAATCTGTTTCAAAGCTGCTATTCTGATTACCCTAAATATATTTTGTTCAGTTTTATTTCTTAAGGACAATGGCATTTGACCCAAAATAATGTTTTCTGGATGTATTTCTATTGTGCAGTTAAATATTAAATTAACCTGTCTGATCACTTCATTCCAATAAGTTGGCAATTTAGAGCACTCATATAGAATTTGACTGTAATGAGCATTTGTTTCTACACAATTTCTCCAACAATCCCCTTTTACCAGCTATTGTATATACTTTGAATAACAGGTGTTATAAAAAATCTCATTTTTATCTTCCAAGCATATTCCACACTGGATTGAGTAGTATGGAATGTATTATATGATATTTCTTCCCAGTCTTGCTGAATAATTTTTATTTTTAATTCATCCTCCCACCTACATATAATTTTATCCAGAGTGTCCTGTATATCTCTTTCAAGTGCACTCTTTAAAATTCCTAACATTTTTATTGGATTAGTTGTATTGCATGTTTCAATTATATAATTTATTAATGAATGCATTTCCTTTTTTATTTCTTTTACTTTACTTCTGTTAATAAATATCTTCTTACCTGTAAATAATTTTAAAATTGTGAATTTGGTAGCACGTGTTTTTTGCTAGGTTTGAAAAAAGTATCCATTCCTTTATCAGTGAACAGTTGTTGATCTCTTTTCAGACCTCTATCTGCCCAAAACTTCAATGTATTATCTATTCTATTTGGTATCAGGATCTTTAGCAATTTCTTGTAAATTAACAATATCTTTCTTAATTTTACTGTTTTTCTTTTTTTCTAACCAACTTCTAAAATACTATTAATACAAATATTATCTATTGATTTAAATGTGTTGCTTTGTTTGGGCAGGAACAGGGATATACTAATAGGTTTCCCCATTTGATAATTTTCCATCTTCCTCCATTTCACTTTAGATTGTTCATTCATCCAAATCAATATAGGTTGAATTTGGGCAGCTTTATAATAATTTATTAAATTTTGGGAATTATAGTCCTCCAAGCCTTTTTAACAACTTAAGAATTTTAAGACTTTTTAAGGTTTCCTATTATCCCATATATATTTACAGATGTGGCGGAATGATCCGCCCCTCCCTCTCGTCATCGTCGCCCCGCCTCTTAGGGCCGTACTTCAGCCAGGCTCACGACAGGCTTGGGCAGGAGAGCGAGAAGAGGTGCATAATTAATAAGCATAATTAATACTCGTTCTGACAGTAACCTAGTTTCCATCCACTTTTCGTGCTATTTTGTTATCGACAAAGTGAAAATGCGTAAAACAAATTTTGCGAAATTTGCCGTCTTCTGCCTGTTTCCATTCAAATGGCCTTTAATCGATAAAAATGGTGTGCGTGATGACGTCATGCCTAAAAAAACACGGTTGCATAAGTTTTGGTTTATCGCAAAAGAAATCTGCCCTTAAGCCGTTTCCATACAGAAATGTGTGTTTATCACAATTTGCCATCACACCAGGTTCAGCGGTATTCACTTTGGTCAAGGACGAAAACGCTGCCACCCTCAGCCAACTAGGGCTTCGGGTCAACTGGGAAAAGAGCAAGCTCCTCCCGGTTCAGAGCATCTCTTTTCTCGGTTTGGAGTTGGACCCAGTCTCCTTGACGGCGCGCCTTACAAACGAGCGCACCCAGTCGGTGCTGGCCTGGTTTGAAGGCATTCAAGCAGGGAACAGCGGTTCCACTGAAACTTTTTCAGAGGCTCCTGGGACATATGGCATCCTCGACGGTGGCCACCCCACTCGGGTTGATGCATATGAGGCTGCTTTAGCACTGGCTCCAGACTTGAGTCCCGAGATGGGCATGGCGCCACGGGATACACCGCGTGGCCATTACGTCGGTCTGTCACCGTCTTTTCAGCCCTTGGACCGACCTCTCATTTCTACGAGCAGGTGTTCCTCTAGAACTGGTCTCCAGGCACGTCATGGTCATGACAGACACCTCCAAGACGGGCTGGGGTGCTGTTTGCAACAGGCACGCAGCCACCAGCCTCTGGACGGGTCCGCGACTGCATTGGCACATCAACTGCCTTGAGTTACTGGCAATTCTGCTTGCCCTGCGGAGGTTCCGGCCGTTGATCCAGGGCAAGCACGTGTTAGTTCGGATGGACAGCATGGCAGCGGTAACATATGTCAACCGCCAAGGCGGTCTGCACTCTCATGTATGTCACAACTCACCCGCCGTCTCCTCCTCCGGAGTCAGCAGCACTTCAAGTCGCTGCAAGCCACTCACATCCCGGGCAACCTCAACACTACAGCGGACGCGCTGTCATGGCAGGTTTCCCTCAAGGGAGAGTGGAGTCTCCACCCTTAGGTGGTCCAGCTGATTTGGAGTCGATTCGGACGGGCACAGGTGGACCTGTTCGCCTCCCAAGGATCCTCCCACTGCCCGCTCTGGTACGCCCTCACCGAGGCTCCCCTCGGCATAGACGCGCTGGCACACAGCTGGCCCCCTGGCCTACGCAAATATGCGTTTCCCCCAGTGAGCCTGCTTGCACAGACCCTGTGCAAGGTCAGGGAGGACGAGGAGCAGGTCATCCTGGTAGCACCCTACTGGCCCACCCAGATGTGGTTCTCGGACCTCACGCTCCTCACGACAGCTCCCCCCTGGCGAATTCCCCTGAGGAAGGACCTCTGGCACCCGCGCCCAGACCTCTGGAATCTCCATGTCTGGTCCCTGGACAGGACGCGGAAGACCTAAGCGGTCTACCACCCGTGGTGGTAGACACGATCACTCAGGCTAGGGCCCCTCTACGAGGCACCTGTATGCCTTTAAGCGGCGTCTATTTGCTAAGTGGTGTTCTCCCCGACGCGAAGACCCCCAGAGATGCGCAGTCGGATCACTGCTTTCCTTCCTGCAGGAGAGGCTGGAAGGGAGGCTGTCCCCCTCCACCTTGAAGGTGTACGTTGCCGCCATAGCAGCACACCTCGACGCAGTTGACGGTAAGTCCTTAGGGAAGCACAACCTGATCATCAGGTTCCTAAGAGGTGCCAGGAGGCTGAATCCCTCCAGACCGCGCCTCGTTCCCTCATGGGATCTCTCCGTAGTTCTTCAGGGTCTACAGAGAGCCCCCTTTGAGCCTTTGCAGTCAGCCGAGCTTAAGGCACTCTCCTTGAAGACTGCCCTCCTGACTGCGCTCACTTCCATCAAGAGGGTAGGTGACCTGCAAGCATTCTCTGTCAGCGAAACGTGCCTGGAGTTCGGTCCGGGTTACTCTCACATGATCCTGAGACCCCTACCGGGATATGTGCACAAGGTTCCCACCACCCCTTTTAGGGAGCAGGTGGTGAACCTGCAAGCGCTGCCCCAGGTGGAGGCAGACCCAGCCCTGTCGTTGCTTTGTCCGGTGCGAGCTTTACACATCGATTTGGATCGCACGCAGAGCTTTAGAGTCTCTGAGCAGGTCTTTGTCTGCTTTGGTGCACAGCGGAAAGGAAGCGCTGTCTCCAAGCAGAGGATCACCCACTGGCTCGTTGACGCCATAACTATGGCATATCTCACCCAAAACATGCCGCCTCCGGTAGGGCTATGAGCCCATTCTACCCGTGGTGTAGCAGCTTCTTAGGCCCTGGCCAGAGGTGCCTCTCTAACAGACATTTGCAGAGCAGCGGGCTGGGCAACACCCAACACCTTTGCAAGGTTCTACAACCTCTGGGTGGAACCGGTTTCGTCCCAGGTAGTGGCACGCAACACAAGCGGATAAGCCCGGGATAGCTGGCCGGGTGTATCGCTTGCACATAGCGCCTTCCACCTCCTTTTGAGCTGAAGACGTGCGCCGTTAATTCCCAGTAGTGTTCACAAACTTTGTTCCCTGGTTGACTTCCTCCGAGCCCTGTGGCAGTCGAGTTTTCGGAGAGACTCACTGCCGGCCCAGTACACGCGCTAACTAAGAGCCCTGTTCTGGGGTAGGTGCTCCGCATGTGGCGGTTCCCTGTAAGGCTAACCCCATGCGATCTATATCCTCCACTAGTTCGTTTCCCTGCTGGCAAACTGCGTCTTCCTTGGGCAGAGCCCCTCTGCCCCAGTCTCCATGTTTGTAGTAACTCCGCTACCTTGAAGGCTCTCCACATGGTTGGAAAGACCATGTGACATATTCTTCCACTTAAATATCCCCCCCCTCTTTGGGCGAGGTGTGGTCTCTGGGGTGTCTTCCCCTTGGGAGGGACACCCCCCGACTAGACCTGCCGGCCCAGTCGGATAATCCCCCTTCTTTTTTAGGGAGTGGAAAAAGAGAAGGGGAAAAGAGGCCACGACTGGGTTAAGCCTGTCTCTATCTTTTGGGTAGTCGACTTGTCCACAAAAAGGGCCGTTCGACACTCATAACTGTGTTGGGGAGGTTACGTGTCGACCTGGTGTGCTGGCTGTGAGGTACACAGCAAGTCTGCCCACCACACACCGCCAGTTCACGTAACACAGTTCAGCCTTGTGGCGTTTTGTATAGGGACCCCTAGTGTCACTACATCAACACCAACGTCGAGTGAGTGACAGATAGGGAACGTCCTGGTTACTGGTGTAACCTCCGTTCCCTGATGGAGGGAACGAGACGTTGTGTCCCTCCTGCCACAACGCTGAACTACCTGCTGAAATGGCCGGACCTTATATCGGCTCCTCAGCATAAAACCTGAATGAGTGGTTGCATACCAGCTCCTTTTATACCCGTATGTCCGGGGGAGTGGCATGCAAATACCACTCGCCAATTTTCATTGGCCTTTTATCAAAGACCAGAGGTGTCTCGGGCTCCCAAGAGTGACCCCTAGTGTCACTACATCGACACCAATGTCTCGTTCCCTCCATCAGGGTACGGAAGTTACACCAGTAACCACGATGTTTTTTTTCCACCCCTAATGAGAGTCCAAATATCAGCAATGCAGGATTTATAATTTTTTTTTTTTATTTAATTAAAAATTTTTATCCCCTTTTTCTCCCAATTTGGAATGTCCAATTCCCAATTTGCGCTACGTCCTCATGGCGGTGTAGTGACTTGCCTCAATCCAGGTGGTGGAGGATGAATTTCAGCTGCCTCTGAGACCCTCAACCTGTGCATCTTATCACATGGCTTGTTGAGTGTGTTGCCACAGAGACATGTGTGTGGAGGCCCATGCCATCCACCATGGCATCTACACACAACTCACCATGTGCCCCACTGAGAGCGAACCACATTATAGTGAACACAAGGAGGTTACCCTGTGTGACTCTACCCTCCCTAGCAACCAGGCCAATTTGGTTGCCTGGAGACCTGGCTGGAGTCACTCAGCATGCCCTGGGATTTGAGCTTGTGAACTCCAGGGCTGGTAACCAGCGTCTTTACCACTGAGCTACCCAGGACCCCATGGGGTTTATAATTAAATTCAGTCTTTCATCGTCTCAAGCGTTAATTAGCTGAAATCTTAAAGGTGTTGCGCTGTGAGTTTGTTATTGTATGTAAACAAGCTGAGTCATTTCACATGATCAAAGTGAACATAGCACAAGTGTTTATCTCTCTCACACATATGTATGTCACTTATTAGAGCACATCTGCTAACGACACATTAAAGTTTAGCATTGTTTTTAAAATAATTAATTGTGTATTGATGACATGGGAATGTGTGTTTTTGTCCTACAAGTAGCATCAGATAAACCAGAATAATTTCAAGAACAATGAACTTGTACTATAGTGAACTGAAAGAACTGATTTTTTTAAATATTAAAATATCTTCTCATATCCCACTTTAATATGTAGAGTGAACAGTATACTGTAAGTAAAACATTTATAGGTTGATTCTCCCAAAAAGTGTACTAAATCTCTTGACTTGAATTTGATCATTCATGTCAAGAAAAAGTTCCTTGAAATTTGACTGCGAAAAGTTAAAGCATCTTATATGAAATTCAATGAAACATAAAAAAAAAAAAAAAAATACAATTATATATCCAGGATAACTGGATGCCACTTACCTGCAACATGACCTTTCCAGTTGTTTGTGTTTACTGGACACAGCTTTTTCAGACTGATTTGTTAGTGAATCATTTAGACCGTTTTGTTTCGACTAATTCAACCAATTCAGTCCGATTCACTGAAAAGAACCAGTTGAAAAGAACTATTAGTTCACAAACCAAATATCTTTATTCTTGTAGTGACCAGTAATCTATACAAGCAAATGCAGAGATCATGTTGATTTGATGCATTAGAAATACAGTTGGTTTTACATGAAAATGGATATGATTAAGTTATATTCAATGTGCTTCTGGATGGATAGCATTTTCAAACACATTGTTGTCACGTGATCTCATTATGTTTCATGTTTAATTCAATGAGTGGCATCCAGTTTTCTCAAAAATGATTTTTTTTTTATTACATTTTGTGTTAAACTGTCATTTTGGAAGTTTGATCAAAAAATGAGTCAAAGTTTGATGCAATAGCACATTTAGTGAACGCCTTTTTTTGTTTGTTTTTACAAACTGGAGAATCAGTAAAAAATCTTTTTTTTTTTTTTTTTTTTTTTTGTGGCTTTTAATAGCAAAAAGCAGTGTAATGCATTACGTTAAATAAATTGTAATCAGATTACAGTTACTGAATTTCAATAAGGTCATTTTGAGAACATTACACATTTTAGGTTACACATTTATTAAATTCAATTATTTATGTGTAATAGTTTTAAAATATTATTTCATATGTACGTTTGTTTGAGTTTCTGTGACAGCTGAAGGGTGTGCGACAAATAAAATATAGACATTATTTTGAATTTGTTGAGCGGAAAAACTTTTTTGTGAATAGCGTTTTAGAAAGTAACTGAAGTATGGTAATTGGCTCTGTGATTACTTTTTCTATGAAGTGATCACCAAAGTAATCTGATTACAATTTTAAATAGGTAAATTGTAGTGGATTACTTTTGAGTAATTTACCCCACACTGATAACACAGATAGAGATTAACTTGTAGTTAACCCTTTAAACTCGGATGGGCCTGCAAGAAAAAAAAAACAAAATCGTCAAAATATTACTAACTTCTGTCTTGACCAACACAAAATAGGTTTCATTTGAAAGTTTAGAAGCTCTACTTTCCAATGCATGTAGACATTATGACCAAACATACTTTTTTTACTTACAGACAAAAATGTATTTGACAATTATGTTGGTGTTGCTAAAATACCACATTACTTAAAGGAGGTGATTATCTTTCAAACGAGTCCACACACAAGGTAATCAGATGTATAGATCATTAGATAATACACATGAAGCACACTGTTACATATGGCCACCAGGAGATGGCGCCAAATACATGACACAGACTCAATCATGACTCAAATGAATGAAACTCATTCTGTGAAATCTCATTATTAAAATCATGTCTGCATGCTATTCAAACCTTTAGTCATTGTTATGTTTGCATGTGTAATTAGTTCTTACTGTATGTATAACTATGTTTTATTTGTTTGGAGAGGCTTTTGGACACTATGATAAATGTTTTTTGTAATACTATAACTTTTGATTGCTTTTTTGTATCAACACATTTTTCCCCCTCAGATACAGTTGACATGATTGGGAACAAAACTAAAGCAGTTTTTGTGAGCCACCTTATTTACACCCAGAGATATATAAACTCAGCAAAAAAAAAAAAAAAGAAACATCCTCTCACTTTCAACTGCTTTTATTTTCAGCAAACTTAACATGTGTAAATATGTGTATTAACATAAAAAGATTCAACAACTAAGACATAAACTGAACAAGTTTCACAGACATGTGACTAACAGAAATGGAATAATGTGGCCCTGAACAAAAGGGGGGGTCAAAATCAAAAGTAAGTCAGTATCTGGTGTGGCCACCAGCTGCATTAAGTACTGCAGTGCATCTCCTCCTCATGGACTGCACCAGATTTGCCAGTTCTTGCTGTGAGATGTTACACCACTCTTCCACCAAGGCACTTGCAAGTTCCCGGACATTTCTGGGGGGAATGGCCCTAGCCCTCACCCTCCGATCCAACAGGTCCCAGACGTGCTCAATGGGATTGAGATCCGGACTCTTCGCTGGCCATGGCAGAACACTGACATTACTGTCTTGCAGGAAATCACGCACAGAACAAGCAGTATGGCTGGTGGCATTGTCATGCTGGAGGGTCATGTCAGGATGAGCCTGCAGGAAGGGTACCACATGAGGGAGGAGGATGTCTTCCCTGTAACGCACAGCGTTGAGATTGCCTGCAATGACAACAAGCTCAGTCCAATGATGCTGTGACACATCGCCCCAGACCATGATGGAATCTCCACCTCCAAATCGATCCCGCTCCAGAGTACAGGCCTCGGTGTAACGCTCATTCCTTCGACGATAAACGCGAGTCCAAACATCACTCCTGGTGAGACAAAACCACGACTCGTCAGTGAAGAGCACTTTTTGCCAGTCCTGTCTGGTTCAGCGAAGGTGGGTTTGTGCCCATAGGCAACTTTGTTGCCGGTGATGTCTGGTAAGGACCTGCCTTACAACAGGCCTACAAGCCCTCAGTCCAGCCTCTCTCAGCCTATTGCGGACAGTCTGAGCACTGATGGAGGGATTGTGCGTTCCTGGTGTAACTCGGGCAGTTGTTGTTGCCATCCTGTACCTGTCCCGCAGGTGTGATATTCGGATGTACCGATCCTGTGCAGGTGTTGTTACACGTGGTCTGCCACTGCGAGGACAATCAGCTGTCCTTCCCGTCTCCCTGTAGCGCTGTCTAAGGCGTCTCACAGTACGGACATTGCAATTTATTGCCCTGGCCACATCTGCAGTCCTCATGCCTCCATGCAGCATGCCTAAGGCACGTTCACGCAGATGAGCAGGGACCCTGGGCATCTTTTTTTTGGTGTTTTTCAGAGTCAGTAGAAAGGTCTCTTTAGTGTCCTAAGTTTTTATAACTGTGACCTTAATTGCCTACTGTCTGTAAGCTGTTAGTGTCTTAACGACCGTTCCACAGGTGCATGTTCATTAATTGTTTATGGTTCGTTGAACAAGCATGGAAAACATTGTTTAAACCCTTTACAATAAAGATCTGTGAAGTTATTTGGATCTTTACAAAATGATCTTTAAAATACAGTGTCCTGAAAAAGGGACGTTTCTTTTTTTGCTGAGTTTAGTATCAAATAAGAAAAATAGAAAATATTTGTTTTGTGAGTTTCTTAGGCTGAGAGTCTGAGAATGTATCATAATCTATATAATTAAAACATTTGAAAGGTTTTCTTTACAATGATACCAAACACTTGACCCTACTTGATTTTTTTTTAATTTCATTTCATTTTCTTTTCTTTTTTTTTAATTTTTTAAAAATTTTTTTTTTTTGGTCGAGTTATAAGCCTTTAATTTTTGGTATGCCACTGAAACAGGAAATCTTTAAAAACATCTTCAGAGCTTAAAGGGTTTGCAGAATATTCTCAGTTTATTACTGCTGGTTCATTAATATCTGACACACTGAGATGTCTGTAGGCAGATATGACAGCCGCTAGCGTTTCTAAAGATGCTCTTGTACCGTCACGGTCACCATCTATTATTCACCTTCAAACTAACTTGAACTTTCTGTTTGAGAAGTGTGCTGGTGTGTGATTCAGTACTTTAACAAAATTAGCATGCGTACGCACTCTCTCTGCAGTGACCTCTGCTCTTAAACTCACTGTGTGTGATTGCATTCCTCGACTGCACATCACTGACATCATCATGTGGATGCAGAGTGCAGCTGCAGTGTAATGACAGATGGTCTGTCAGATGCTTCCGAACGGCTGCTCCGTCTTACAATGCGTTTCACCTTTTCTTGTAAGTCGCTGTCATATGATGAAACGCCGCATAAATTCAGGTCAGATTACGTGATGTTGCAAAGTTACGATGGAATGTGGAATTACTGAAGCTTCATCAAATGATGAATTGAAGCTTGAAGTCTAAAGGAACAGTTCACCCCCCAAAAAATATCGACTCTGCAACAATTATTTACTCATCCTGCACTGTAAGCTCTCAATCACATTTAATTCAAATACAAGGTTCCCACCCTTTTCAATCAATGAATTGATGTGACCTTTCCAGTTGTTTGTGATTTAATGGACACTGATTTTTAAAAAGCATTTTGATTCAGACTGATTTTTTAGTGAACCATTTAGACCGTAAAGAGTAAAGAATGATCCAATGATAAATCAGACATCACTGTGGCTTGCGAACAAGTTTTTCTGTGAGCAGAATTTAGCTCATTAAATAATATGTATTCACTGTAGAAATTTCTACAGGGTTCCCACACATTTGGACCAAAGAATTTCTATGATTTGCCATGAATTTTTCAGACATTTGTTATTAGTGAAAAAGGATTTTTGATTGTTATTTTGTTTGTTTGTTTGTTTGTTTTAGAGAGATTGCTCTCAGAGATTTCTTACCCATTAAATATTTTAGAGCTGTGCAAAACTAGAAAAATATATGTTCACTATATAAATGTACATTATATTTCCATACATTTTGCAGGCCTGGAAATCACAGTTTTCAAATTCCCTGATTTTTCAGGTTTTCCATGGCCGTGGGAGCCCTGGAATATGACGTGTTAAGAATGCAGGGTTTGATGTCAGTGAAAGACACCAATGACATTTGACATGATTAAAGTCAAATTGACTGTGACACATCTTGACGAATAAGATTTGAGAACAACAATGTCAGTTTTCAGTGAAGAATAAATGCTTCAATTTAGGTTGTGTCCCCACACAAAGCTATGGTATGAGTTTAGAAGACACAAGTTATATGAACTACTGTTATGATACTTTCTTTGTTACTTTTTGGACGTTTCTGGAGCTTGACAGTGCCTGTTCACAGTAAGTTTTTATTGTATGGTAAAGATGTGTGTTTGTACTGAGAGATCTTCAGAACTGTCTGATGTTGCTGAAGTGATATAAAGCATGAGTGTGTCTGTTGGCTGGCGTTGGTGTCAGGCTGCAGATGGCAGAGTTGATCTTGTAATCGCTGTGACCCGCGGGCTGATACTCAAACCCCTCCAGCACACACACGGCTCGGCCAAACCCCCCGGTCTCCTCTCGGTCTTCCCGCGCTGAGGGTTTACGCTGGGTTACAGGGAGCAGCTGTCAGTGAGTTGGAACTGAAGTCTTTGAGGACACAGACGCGGGCGGATCAGATGACTAACTCATCAATACATCATGTGTGATTGTTCACTGATTTATTTGAGTCTTTGCATGCAACTTTTATCTTATTTTTTTGTTGTGAATTATTTGGGTATGCTGCTGTTTATAAAAAAGTTCAATAAATTCCAGTTTTATTTTTGATTGTTGATTTAAGCAAACATTTATAATTTTATATTAATACACGATCATTTATATTTTATTGTTTTTGAGGTAGACAAATATTGCTCTGGTTGCAAAAAAATAAAAATAAAATAAAAAAATCATTGGAAGGTTATATTATTTGAAACAACTTTCTAAGTAAATTGCAGCTAACTAATATCTAAATCAGGGGGTTTCAAACTGGGTGCAAGGACTTTTTTTCAGAGAAAGTGTGAATATAAGAAAAGTTTAATATTTACCCAAATTTGACATTATTACTATTTAATTCTGCTTACTTAGACATCATGAGATTATTTGTGATTATTTTATTCTATTGATAGTCATAGTTTCTCCTGCCACTGTCGCCATGAGCTTTCTTGTTAAGAGTAATAAGCCAATATTCTCTCTGGAACTATATTTTATTGTTTTTCTTTAGATTTATTGATCTAACCGTACTCTTATAGGAGGGAAAAAGATGCACAGTCAACTGAACACAAAGGATATATTTTCTGTATTACATTTTATAATTTTTAGACATTTTTTTTATTTTATTTTTTTTTTATTTAGCAAACAAAAAGTTGTCTTAAGTATATTATGTTCACTATTTTTCTCACACATTATAAATGGGTGTATATACATAAATATATAGCTGCCTTGATATTTTAGCAACGGGTCACTCACAAGGGATCATGATTTTTAAGAGCCCTTGTGTGTGTGGTTGTGTGTGTACTTAAAGTTTGGGGACAATATTGTACCCAAAAGTGAGCTAAATCAGACAAAACCTTCCTTTTGGGGACATTTTGGGATGTCCACATTTGGAAAAAACAGTCCAGACATAAATTAAATAATGATTTTTAAAATGTAATAAAATGCAATATATATATATATATATATATATATATATATATATATATATATATATATATATATATATATATAAGGGTTAGGTTTATGATGTTGGTTAGGGTTAGTTTATAGCAATTATAGTCAGTTTTATATAAAAACAATAGAAGTCAATGGTATGTCCCCATTTAGATAGCTGAACAAACGTGTGTGTGTGTGTGTCAGTACACTGACCTGTGTGACTTGCGTCTCTGTCGATGATGAAGGCTTCAGATCCCGTCCCGCTGATCTCAGTTGAATAGTGACACGAGCGTGAGATCCTCTGGCAGAAGGTTGCGTGGAGTTTCTCCTGAGTGGAGATAATATGAAGCGCAGTTAAAGGTCAACATTGCCATTTATGCAGCTCCACGCGACTAAAGCAACACAACCGTGAGAATCACATTCATGCAGCTAATGTAAATTATAGGATGTTTCTTACAGTAATAGAGATGTACAGTGTTAAAATAATCCAAACTGAGCTGGAAATTCTTTGCAGTTTCTCGCTGTGTCTTCAGTATGTAGAGAAGAACAGAAAGTATAGTGCAAGTAAGGTGCACTCAGTAATTCCTTTTGCCATTAATAAACTTTTACACTAAGAAATGAACAGTAGTTTTGAAAAACATTTAAAATGTTCTCTCACATAAAGATTCATAACACGGAGCCCCTTAGAGGACAGAGAGAGAATTTATTTTCTGAAAGAGTTTTACGTTTCATCGCAATACATCCATCCCTTCCCAGTGGGCAATTGATGTTGAAAAGACATCAAATTGACATCAAACATTGACAACAAAAAAACACACTGATGTCCTGTTCTTGACCACCAAAATAACAACACAAAAGTAATAAAATGTAAGAAACCTTTTATTCATCAAGCTTCAATTTAAAAATACAAATGTAAACTGGATTTTGTATCCCCTGAAGGGACTACATTGCATGTAAAGCAAAGGTTAAAAATACTATGGACTATGATGGAAAAAAGATAATGATATATGGATGATAGGCCTAGATTCATAGATGGTCTACAACAGTCTGTCAGGTGCTATAATTTTGAATACAGGATCGGCTCATACATGGCGACTGCCAATCCCAGTGAAGGCAGCGTGATGTACGTTGCTTGAAACTGAGAAAATAATCTAAGATGGCGGAGAGATTCCAATGCTACACATTTCGCTTGCATAGAGCACATGTAAAATCATGGGAGCTGCCATTTTAGAAGTTAATGCACCTTCTTATTAGTCCAAACACAAACGGTAAAATTAACATTACCCCTTTGACATTTCAAAACCATTAGCTTAACAATAGTAATTACATACTTAAGTGACATCTAAAATTCCTCTGTTCACATTGCCACAGCTAGCTTCAGCTAGCTTCATATTATACAGGCTACATTAGCTTTCACTGGCGGGAAATTTGCATACACAAAAAGTACCAAAAATAGTCATTGCACAAAGTCATATTTCATTAAAACATGTGTTCTTCTGAGTTGAACTTATGTTTTACATTTCATGAGATGTCAACACATTTACCCACCTGATAAAAAGTGACAGAACGAGAGCTGGACACGAGTTCACATTAATGAGAACGGTCTTTTTTCCTGTATTTGGTTCGTTTTAAGATTCTCGAGGGTTTGACTTGACCTTGTCAGAACCAGAGGCTCCCCCATCACTACTAGCATAGCGCCATCTACAGGTGTGGTGTTAAACAGCAGAGAAAGCAAGTCTCATTGAATGGGCATTGCATCTAGATCTGTTGAAATGCAAAAAGGAAATCAGAATAATTTTAAAATCTGTAGGAGTGCCTGTTTTTGTTCTTCAGACATGAAATGTCAATGTTTTTTCACTGTGAAAAATTAGGCCTACTCTAAATTTTACAATAATTAACTGGCAATTGTAGTTGCCTGTAATACTGTAAATATACGACATGGTACTGTAATGTGGTATCACAATTATATTGTAATTACAGAAAATATATTGTAATTATACAGTATGGTATCACTATAAATAAAAAATAAGGATAATATACTGTCATACTTTATGTAATTGTAATGTAAATAAAATTAGAAACCAGTCTGAAATAGTTATTTTTTTATTTAACTATTGAAGTTACAGGGGAAGTCCACTCACAGCAATTTGTTACAATTCCAGGGCACTACATGCACAAATCCAACGGCTACACACGGTTCAAAAGGGGAGTGCCAAATGGATGCGTTTCGAGGCCTCAGTTAATAAAAAATGCTATTTAAACTTAATCAAGCTGACGATGAATTCATATTACGCCATAAATTTATATCAATCCTAATTAAACATACTAATCATTGATGTCAATGTGATGTCTATATGACATCAATTTGACGTCTAAAATCACACACTGATTTGATGTAAATTGAACGTCAAACATATTGGCCAACATATACATTAAACCAATTTCAGTGTGGGATTAACTTCCTATTTTCACTCAATTACCACTGGAAGAAATTGCTGTCCAAACTGAATTTAAAATGATGTTATACAGCATCTTGATCAAGTCTTGACTAATATTTGACGTCAAACTGATATCAAGGTACCCGCTGGGTTATGGAAATTAGCAATGGTTTTACCAGAGTAACTATAATTCTATTTAGTATAGTAACTATGGTATGTGTAGTAAAACCATAACCCTAACCCTTCAGTTACTATATTTTTACCATGATATTTCTGGAAAACTGTAGTTTTACTAAAGTGCTTGATTTGTGGTGTATGTATATGGTTTTTAAATGGTTCTGAACACAAAAATGGTCACTGCAGGTTTACTATAGTAATATTCATAAGGACATGCTTTTTGGTTGAAACCATGGTTTTAAAAACCATACTTGTACCACAAATGAACCACAGTGTTACTATAATCATTTTTATGATGGATTTTTATTACCACAGTTTTGGTTTTCCTATATTATTACTATGAATCATGTTTGAAATATGGTTTATGTAGGAAACCATGACACATTTTGTGGTTACTATGGTTTTACAGTAAATAAAATACAGTAAAACCATGGTTGATTTCTAGGGATGTCTCATTCCATTTCTTGGAGTACGAGTACTGATATTTCCTTTTGGGTACTTGCCGATACGATATTCATCAGTTTATTTCAATTTTATCATCAAAATAGGGTTTATAGGGTGAAAATAGTGTGAATTCATTAAAACTGTCATCAAATGAAAACAGAAGAATACATCAACATAATATTGTATTATTTTTATCAAATGAAGTGATTTTATACAGAATCTAACAGCACATTATTATTGATTTATTAGTAGTAGTATTATTAGTAGCACAATCCAAAATACAATATTGAAGTTATTTTTTCAAATAAAGTGCTGCGTAACAGAGCATCAGAGATGTGAGATATTGTTTAAATATAAGATCATTACTTTTGATTTATTAGTAGTAGTATTAGTAGTAGTAGTATTACAGTGAATAGTAAAAGTACTTTTAAATTGAGCTTTTATTTTGGCGGAAGCGTTTATTTAAAGCTCACGTTTTCTGTGTGTTTCTGACGTTAGCTTCTCACCTCCAGAAAAGCAGGTCGCTATGTGACTGAAATTGATTATTAAACCACACAAAGCTGCTATTTAATTAAATTAATATGTAGTCTGTATGTGAATCAAACTGTCTATTCACTTTGAAGCATGCAGCACATGCAAACTATATATTTATCTTATTAAATCACAGCCTTTGTGGTTTAATAATCACACTAGTACATAACATGATTTTAATTTGTGTGCTGAATGTTTACACAGTGAATGGTATCAAATGTATCATTTTTTGGTATCGGAGCATTTTTAAGAGCACAAGTACAAGTACATGAGCACAGTATCGGGACATTCCTATTAATTTCCATTAGGGATGATTAAAGGTATTGTGAGAGAAATGTACAGCATGTCCTCCGGAGAGTGGACTCTGTACATACGTATTCTAATAAAAGCAGTTTTATTTTCATGGAGCAGGTGGCTTCATCAAGTTCGACACTTCATTATAAGGTTTCTGTGTTGTCAATTAGCAGTTTATTTCCTCATTGGAGTTTATTTAGCAAGGACGTAAATGTCAGTCTTCCCTCTAAATAAACTGACAGACCATTCTTTGACACTTTACTAGCTTTTATCTTGAAGTATAAAAGGCAAATGAAGCTCCTCTCAGGTGTGACCCGAAGCGCTGGGTTTAATAAAACGAGAATAAAAGGCTGAAGAGCGTGACGAGGCGTCGGCTGTCACTGCACTGCAGTTCATTTCACCTCTTTTGAACACAACGAGATTATGAATAATGAGCGCTTTGATTGTCCAGGTACTTCACATTCAGAGTAAACTCCATCCAATTACCAGCCGCAGATAAAATGCTGCTTTAACGCTAATCCTGTAATTATACATAAGCTTTGTTTTTCCTTTAGTACCGCATGCACTAATCCTTCATAATAAACACTCTGTTTGATATTTTAATTGATACGCCTCGTGGAAGTGAGGAACTACTGATGTTGGTTTGTGTTTGTATTTTGAGGATATATACGGCGCTGTTCATTAACTGAAGCTGATGTCAGACTCTCTCTGTGAGATTGCTGGTGTTCCAGAAAGTTTCACTGATTTTCTGTAGTATTATTCAATAAAAGGTCATCTTCATTATCTTCATCTGTGATGGAATCAGACTAATCTTTGCACATGCAGACTGTTGTGAGAATGACATTAATCACAGGCCTTTATGAAGTTAATTTGTTTATGTTAACAGTGTTTGTGCAGCAGATCTATGTTGATATTCCAGACATATTCTGGTTCTTAACCTCTTAACACAAAGTACTCAATTAATTCAGCTCGAACTTAACATACAGACTCCACTCAAACTTTGTATTGTAGAATTTCTGTTAAGGCGCCAATATACTTATAGCCAAATCAATGAAAGAACAGGTTTGATGTAATTTTGATCAAAATCTGGCCAAAAAGGTGTTTTTTTGACCTAACCCGTACCCTTACCTTAACCGAACCCTATATGACAATATTGATGTCTTTTTTTTTATTCTTTTTTTGGGGGGATTTTCTCCCCTTTTCTCCCCAATCTGGAATGCCCAATTCCCAATGCACTCTAAGTCCTTGAGGTGGTGTAGTGACTCGCCTCAATCCGGGTGGTGGAGGACGAATCTCAGCTGCGTCTGAGATCGTCAATCCACGCATCTTATCACGTGGCTTGTTGAGTGCGTTACCACGGAGACATAGCGCGTGTGGAGGCTTCACGCTATTCTCCGCGGCATCCACGCACAACTCACCACGTGCCCCACCGAGAGCAAGAACCACAATATAGCGACCACGAGGAGGTTACCCCATGTGACTCTACCCTCCCTAGCAACCGGGCCAATTTGGTTGCTTAGGAGACCTGGCTGGAGTCACTCAGCACGCCCTAGATTCAAACTCACGGCTCCAGGTGAGGAAGCCAGCGTCAATACTCGCTGAGATACCCAGACCCCCTGACAATATTGATGTCTTAAAACAAGTTTAAGAAACCTTTTTCATTATATGACATGGATATATTTTCACCAAAATTCATCAAAATACAACAACAGATGGTAACTGATGATAATTATGTTTATGTATAATGTGATAGCATTAGCGTTAGCGCCATGAATGCATAATGTAAACATGACAAATTACACATTATGTACTACGATCCTCTAAGTGCCAGTGGTCTCAGTGGCGTGGATAGATCAGCTGTTTCGACCTTCATTTTAGCTCTGAGCAAAGAACGAAGAACTTCGCTGTGAGTGCATCAGAGCCTTTAGGTGAGCTTGTATATTACAACCCTCTACAGAGTGAGTAAATTACTTGCATATGCAACCAAATTTTGTCCTATGTGACTAAAATATGTATTTTATTAGCAACTGGCGAGTAAATATTCAGATTTTGTTCGCCAGAGCTTGAGCTGTGTAGTGACGAAGAAGATCTTGATCACCGCGATCCTTTTACTGAATAAGAAGCTGGCAAAGCTGGATTCAGTCTCGTTTTTTACAGCGAAATGTGTCTCGTGAGCGCCCTGAAGGAAATTGACAATATTGGGCTGCAGTGGATCCGGATCTGTCATGATCGCGCTGTCACCATGACTTTAGTTCAGCCGTGAAATGGCATTGACATTGCATTTAACAATGTAATCTCTGACATTGGTTAAACTTTCCCCCAAACTTTTACACAACATTCTCAGATTTTCAGCATGGCTACAGACCAGTAATGTGCATGTTGGACGTCTGTAAGAAGGTAAAAGTGTTGCAAAAAAGATTTGAATTTGAGAACTTGCACAATAAAAATTTGTTCAAGCAAGTCAAACACATTATACAAGTGTAATTTGTGTCCAAAGATGAGATCAACACACTCCATTATCATTTAATGTCTCTTTTAAAGTTCTTTGTTATTTACAGTCACTTAGTGATCAAAAAGTAAAAAGATAAACATAAATTCTTATCATACATCGCACAAATGAAGGAAAAATACTGTTAAAGTTCTCTCTCGTTAATGTGCGCTCATTCAACCATAAACATTTGCTGCCGGAGCTGCCGGTTCTCTTAAAGATACAGTAACCAATTTAGTGCTTGTTATACATATCAATGTAAACAATGTAAATCGCACAAGTGCATATAAACAAACATGTAACAAAATGTAGTAATGTAGTAAGTGTAGTAAATGTATAAATACATAAATATTTAAAAGGCACAATCATACATTGTGAAATATTTTAACTTCAGAATACAGAATACTAACAAATAGGCTCGTGCTACATCTATGTAAGAGTTTTTTTTTTTTTTTGCATAATAGTTTAGGTATAGTAGCACTTAAATTATTTTTTTCATAATATAATTATTAATTCTATTTTCATTAGGTTCTAACCTTGTGAATATTTTGTTAAATATTTGTATGAAATTTCAAATAGTGACAACTGTTTGTATCATTATAAAAAAAATGCAATTTCATGACATCATATAAATTGATAGAATGTGAAATGTTTACATTTGTACACAAGCTAAAATGTGATTAAAACGATCTAAAGTGAAATATGAAAATAAAAAGTGCAATCTCACATACTGTATTGTGTGAAATCATATATATGAAAACTAATATATATGTGTACATGCTGTCAAAAGTAAAAACAAAAATGTACTAGCCAATGGTGATTCTTTTTCCAATGTGTCCGTAGAGGGTTGATATATTATCAGTTTTTATAAACTGTTCTTTTTAAGATTTTAAATTACAAAACAATTTCATGTACTGACTTCCACTTTGTTCAGCATTCAAATGTAACAACAGTGATGACGTCATTGTGATTATTTACTTACTGAATTGTGATTGGTCTTTTTCTCTCTGCATATTTAACCATCTATAGGCACCTTAAAAAGCATCAAAGATGGTGTTGTGTTCTGTGTCGATTCTTGTTCACGGCCCTCAGAATCAAACATATGGCTGAGTGTCACAACAACAACAAAGTGGCTCTGATGCAACAGAATTAGCCTTTAATAATCATAAATAACTATTTAAGTCTTTCTATGGTCTATTCATTCTCATTGTTTTCAGTGGTGTTTTCTCTTAATTAATATCACACAGTGTTCAGATGTTTTCTTCTGTCGACTCAAGATCTCTCTTAACATCTCGAGTAGCTCATGTGAGCTCATTCATCTCTCAGCTGTGTTGAAGCTGTTTGAACATGTCACCAAAAAACAGGAGAACCGTCGTTTAGTGCAGTGAGATACGAAGTCTTTGAAGACGCTTTTAAAGTGAACTTCACCTGCGTCACTCTTCAAACTCAAACATGATGAAATATTCTGAAATATATGATTCCAAACATATACATTTAAAAAATAATTTCAACATATTATCAGAGAATCAGAAAATAATTTTAAGAGGATAATTCGGTACATGACAACCGGTCCATGACACAAGTTTGGACACAACTGTTTTCTACATGTTAGAATAATAGTAAAGTCATCAAAACTATGAAATGGCACAAATGTAAGTATGTGAATTACAGTATGTAGTAAATAATAATTCTTTTTTTTTTTTTTTAAATCACAACACTCTTGTATTTGAGGACCTTTGAGGCACAATGTGTATTTGTCTTTATAATCTGAAGCATTCAGGCTTATTAGATCATGAGAAACATTAGCTGAGTCATGTGTATTCAAACGTTTGATTGGTAATGTATGATGACAGATCATGGTTTGTTTCTAAACACACAGATGGTGAAAGATTGAAGAATCTTCTTGAGTTTTATCATGATCATAAATTCTTCAGGCTCTTCATAATTCAGATGTTCTGGTGACCACAAGTTCAAGAACAGAAATAAACGCTGACTCAGTAAAAGTTTAAACCAGCACTCGAATGTGAGGATTAAGTGTGTGTGTGTGTGTTTGACTCATTTAAGGTCATTTGTTCATTTATTCTAGTGATGTAACTGAGTGTCTGCAGCTGTTATGAGCCGTTTGTGTATCGCAGAGAATTCTTAGTTAAATGTCAGTATGCAGAACGCTGGCTCTCTTCATTATACACACAGCCAAAGTGCACCGCTGGACATCAGCCAAGAGACCGTATATATCTGACTGTATCTCTGACTGTATATCTGACCATAAACCACAACATATATTTGACAGTATATCAGACTGTATAACATAATCATCAGTTTTTGTTCATGTCAGCTCGAATATATTTGTAATGAAAATAGAACTGTTAAATTTGAAAAATGCAAAATAGAAGCATTTTCACAAGTGGACTCAGACTTTTGAAACACTCGTTGTTCGGCACAGTGATTATCAAGGAAAATTAAAAAATGGCACTTCATGTCAAAAAGGTTGCCTACCCCTGGTCTGGAGGGTGAACTTGACCTTCAGTTTCCACGTCCCCATAAAAATCCTCCTCAAAATTGTGTTCCGGCAGCGTTTCATTCCTTCACAATCCACTGCTCCATTCTGATGTGACATTTTTACTAACCAATCAAATACTGATGGAAGTAAAATGGGCTGCGAGTGCCGTTTCATATTGACTTTAAAGGCAAACTGACCTTTTGAAATGTTCGATTTTGTAAAGAAATGAACAAGTGCAATTGTGTTTAAAGAAGACAGATAAACTCATTTACTGTGAGAATTTGATCGTGCTGCAGACGAGGAAACGGCCCGTCAGAGTTTGATGTTTTTGACCATGTTGTGCCCTTGAAACTGTGAGAAAACAGACTCATATTTGTGTTGAATAGAAATCACAAACACTCGGCGTTAATACAGTGTATAATTTGACACTAAATATGCAGATTTGTCCTGTTGAACAGATGATTTTTTTAAACGCATGTCATAATGCCATCTGTAAGGTCACATGATCCTCACCAGAGTACTGAGAGAGAGAGAGACCTGTGTGTGTGTGTTAGTGCTTGATCAGAGGAGTGCAAATGTGTGGTAGAAGACCAATGACGGGAAGACCAATAACTGTAGTCTATGATGAGATAAGGGCTACTGTTATCGATCATGTGATAAACCATGGTCTATCTTTGAGAGAGGCTGGTCTGAGAGTGCAGCCAAATCTCCCATGCTCAACAGTGCCATCCACTGTGTGAATATTTCAACAATCAAACAGGTAAGATATGCATTCTGCAAGTGGGCCTAACTGACCTGATTTTTCTGATTGTGACTTTGTAACTTTGTTTTTCATTTTGAGATTTTTTGTTTTTTTGGAATTACTGTGCCATATGCTCACATGTGAAAATACAGTAAAGCACACTGAAGAAAATTGCAGCATTTGAGATTCATTCCATACTGTTAGTGTAGAATGGAGTTCATTCTATACAGTAAAGTTCCTCTCTTGCTTTGTAACAGAATATTGGTTTTCATATATAAAAAGTCAAGCATACCCTACAGTAAACCAAAATTAAACATCTTGTAATGATTCCTGTTGTTTGTGTTTATTAGGTCATGTGTTTTTGAGTAACAAAGTATTTCTATTGGGAGAAACAATTTGCCAGTGTTTTGGTGAAATGAATTTATTTTGAGAGATGTATGAAGTGTTGTGATGGTTGTAGGGCATTTTGGATGAAAAATTAACTGTTGTGCTAGTATAAATGTTGGTAGAGATTACTGCATGAAGAGTTTTGAAAATGCATTCTCAGTATTGAGATGTGTGAAAATGACTGTAAAAAACTGTAATATAGATATAATACATTATAAATGTACCAGATTTCATGTGAATCTGGTTTGTAGCATTAACTTCAGAGGTGTTTTGAATCATTTAGCTGTCATTATTTGGTTTTGGATTTACAGTATCCAAAAAAAAAAAGAAAAAAAGAAGAAGAAATAATATACGAAGAATAGTAGAACACTTTCAAACCTTCCAGTGTCACAGTCTGGGCTGGACAGTCCCTTCTGTCTGTCTTGTTGTGTGTTGGTGTGTGTGTCTGTGTTTCCCTCTCTCTCCCTCTTGTGTTTTGCAGGTGCCATGTGGAGAGTGTCAGCTCGTTGCCTGGACGACTGATTGTTTCTCCACCCAGCTCATCACCAGGGGCACCTGCCTCCAATTACCAGCTCCTATATATTCTCTCCTTTGTTGTTCTGTTTTTGTTGGATTGTTTTGCTATGTTGCAACTCTGTCAGCGTGTTCCTGTCTCCAGTTTCAGTTTGTCTTGTGGCCGAGTAATTTTTATTTGTATAGCGCCTTTCACAACACACATTTCAAAGCAGCTTTACAGAAAGTCATGCATTAACAGAAAATGAAACTGTAATATCTGTAATGTCTTAGAGTCATCATTGTGTAGTTTGATAAAATATGATTGTGAATTGTGTTTTAAGAATATGTAATTAAATAATTGTATTTAGAACCCCAGTGAGAAAGGCGACTGTGGCAAGGAACACAAAACTCCATATGATGTTGATTAATGGAGAGAAATAACACTGAGAGAAACCAGACTCACTGTGGGGGCCAGTTCCCCTCTGACTAACATCATGAATATAATGCCAATATTAGTTATGTATGTGCAGTGCAGGTCATGGGTTTAAAATTATTAAACTAAGTGTTAAGGGTCAGTGTTTAAACAAAGATTTTGTATGAACTAAGATTAATGACTAATGTCTTTGAAGTTCATCCTGGATTAACTGCAGAAGTTCACATAGATGCATTGTCCTTTGTTAGTTGGCTGATGAAGGCTTTTGTTGGCAATTAATTGATAGTCTATGTATTCCATTATAAGAGTGTAGTCCATCATTAGACCGAGGTGATGTAGGCAGAGATCAGTGAGGTGCATCACAGTTCAACTGGCCGGAAATTTTGGTGAGGTCTATCTTAAATCCAAGGTTCAGGCAATGGCATATGAAGTATCCCATGTCTTATGGTTGGAGTTGGCATCAGTTCATCCTCTGAAGTCCATCGTAATAGACTGAAGTGATGTTTCTTCAAGCACTCCTGAGGACCTTGATTAGCTGCTTCAGGTGTGTTTAATTAGGGTTGGAGCTAAATTCTGCTGGACTGTGGCCCTCCAGGAACCGAGTTTGACACCCCTGCTCTAGCCTATGCAAGAGAATGTTGTGATCTATCATGTCGAATGCAGCACTTAGATCTAAAAGCACTAGAAGAGAAATGTAGCCGCGATCAGATGATAAGAGCAAGTCATTTGTAACTCTGATAAGTGCAGTCTCTGTACTGTGATGTGGCCTAAATCCTGAATGAAATTGTTCATATATATTATTTCACTGTAGAAATGAACATAGTACACATGAACATAGTACACATAAATGCACATTTTCTAGTATTTTTGACATAAACGGGAGATTTGAAATCGCTCTATAATTAGCCAGTTCTCGAGGATCAAGTTGTGGCTTCTTAATAAGTGGTTTGATAACTGCTTTTTTAAAAGTTTCTTGGGACATGTCCTAAGGATAGCGAGGAGTTCATAATATTAAGAAGAGGTTCTGAGATTAGTGAATACCTCTTTTAAGAGCTTGGTTGGTATTGGATCTAACATACATGCTGTGGCTTTTGATGTTTTGATAAGTTTTGTTAGCTCTTCATGACCATGACAGCGAAGGATTGAAGTTACACATGAGGAAAATTATGAGACATTATTTTCTGAGGTACTGAGACAGATGATTGCATAATTCCAATTCTATTTCTTCAAGAAATTCATGAAGTCATTACTCTTGTGCTGCGACGGAATATCTGGTTCTGCTGAGGCTTTATTCCTAACCAATTTAGCCACAGTACTGAATAAATACCTAGGATTGTTGTGGTTATTTTCTATGAGTTTACTAAAATATGCTGACCTGGCAGCTTTTAGTGCCTGTCTGTAGCAACAGACACTATCCTTCCATGCACCGCAAAATACCTCTAATTTTGTATTCTTCCACTTGCGCTCCATTTTCCGAGCTTCTCTCTTGAGAGCATGAGTGTGATCATTGTACCATGGTGCAGGGCTTTTTTCTTTAATTTTCTTTAATCGAAGGGGGGCGACACTATTAAGAGTGCTAGAGAAGACTATTTATATTTTCTGTTATTTCATCAAGTTCTTCTAAGCTTTGGGGTTTACTGAGTGAATGAGATAGATCTGGAAGATTATTAGTGAAGCTATCTTTAGTGGTCGAAAGAATAGTTCTACCTGAACGATAGCGTGGTGTAGATTGAGTAACATTAGCTGATTGCAGCATACAAGAGATGAGGTAATGATCCGAGATGTCATCGCTCTGCGGCAGAATTTCTATAGTATCAACATCAACTCCATATGAGAGAATTAAATCTAGCGTATGATTATGGTGATGAGTTGGTCCTGTCACATTTTGTCTGACTCCAAGAGAGTTGAGAATATTGATAAATGCTAATCCCAATGTGTCATTTTCATTATCTATGTGAATGTTGAAGTCACCAACAATTAAAGCTCTATCTACAGTAACTACTAGATCTGATACAAAATTTGCAAATTCACCAAGGAAATCATAATAAGGCCCGGGTGATCTAAATAATGTAGCAAGGGTAAAAGACGACAGAGTTTTTTTATTTATATCTGATGGTGTCACATTAAGCATTATTAGTTCTAAAGACTTAAACTTATATCCTGTCCTCTGAGTAGCAACAAAATCTTCACTGTAAATTGTAGCAACACCTCCTCCTCGACCCTTCAGATGAGGCTCATGTTTATTACAATAACCTGGGGGAGTAGATTCATTTAAACTAATATATCATCCAGTTTAAGCCAGGTTTCAGTCAAACAGATCAAACTATGATCTGTAATAATTTAATTTAAAATTAGTGCTTTGGTAGAAAGAGATATAATGTTTAGTTGCTGTACCTTAATATGATGTTTATCTTTATTTATTTATTTTTTGGTTCAAGTTTGAACTTAATCAAGTTTTTTCTAAATGATTTCATGAGAGTTTTGTGTTTGGTAGTTCGGGGAGCAGACACAGTCTCTATGTGATATCTAGGTGATACAGTCTCTATGTGTTGTAGTTTATGTGACCTGTGTGATGTCTCAAGGCAGCTAGCAGACGTTCGGATTAACCAGTTTGTCTGCTTCCTGATCTGGGCCCCAGTTAGTCAAATACTATTATTATTAAGACTATGAGCCAAATTACTAGAAAAGAGAGCAGAACCTTCCCTGGAGAGATGGAGTCTGTCTCACTTTAGCAGGTCAGGTCTACCCAAAAACTCTTCCAATTGTCTATAAATCCTATGCTATTCTCTAGACACCACTCAGACATCCAACCTTTCAGTGACACTAATCTACTATAAACCTTGTCACCACAATGAGCAGGGAGGAGGCCAGAGCATATTACAGTGTCTGACATCGTTTTTGCAAATTCACACACCTCTTTAACATTATCTCTAGTGATTTCCGACTGGCGAAGCCAGAAATCATTAGTACTGACATGAATAACAATTTTAGAAAATCTAAGTTTTGCATTAGCCAGCACTTGTAAATTTGATCTGATATCAGATACTCTGGCACCCGAAATACATTTAACAATAGTGGCTGGAGTATCTATTTCCACTTTCCTTACAATAGAATCACCAATTATTTGGGCCCTTTCAACATGATTCTCAGTGGGTGCATCACTGAAAGGGGAGAATCGATTGGAAACCATAACAGGAATGAGAGAGTGGTGTCGCTTTGCTGAGTATGCCGCTGAGACGTCACCCAAACACCCTGCTGCAGGGGCTCTAGAGCCGGAACCAAAGTGTGTGTGTTGCTTGCTGTTCTACCCGCATCTGAAACAGTATCTACCGGCTTCTCTTTCTCACTGACCTCCTAGCGTTCAGATGTGTGTCTCTAACTCATTAACCTTCTCTGTCAGCCAGACTAATTCCTTACATTTATCACATGTGAATCCCTCACTGCTGATGGAAGAAGCTATTATAAACATGTGACATGCAATGCAGGAATAAATAACGTGAGCGGATGCCATGACTTGTTATTGCAATTGATTGTTATTGTTGTTGTTGTTTGTTGTTCCTGAGCGGTGAGGGTTTGAGATCGATGTGAATCCCTCACTCAATTGTTTGTTGTTATGGTTGTTCTTGATAAGCGGTGCTTTGAGATCGATGCGATAATACGTGTAACACAGAGGAGAAAAACGGGTGTGCGCTGTAAAATGCACGCAGTTTAATCGCAATAAAAGTAGAAAGCAGATGCACGTGGAAAATGCACGCAGCTGAATGGCGATAAGAGAATAATGCGGGGGAAAACCCCGAAAAATGGCAGATGTTAAGGATTAATAGCTGAAAACAGATAGATAAGCAATGCTAAAAAAGCTAGCATGCTACAAACACAAACTTGAGCTAGGCACCAGCAGCAACAGGTAAAATACACACAGATGAAACAGTAGAAAAGCGTAAAAACCCGAAACGTGGTAAAATGACAAAGGATAAAATGATAAACGTATGAGAATAAGAATAAGCAATGCTAAGTAGGCTAGCAGGCTACAAACACTCGTGCAGCATGCCGTCAGCATGCCACTGCACAATAATCAATTGTTTATTCTTCTCCCTTGTGAGAGCTTTGATTTGTATTTTATTTGTTTATTTAAATAAAACCCCTATTCTGCCTTCCTGCATTTGGGTACTTCCTTCTCTCAGCACCACGTACCATGACAGAACAATCCAACCAATTCTGGACCCAGCATAGGCACAATGGGCATCTTCCTTTTTCCATCTCCCCTCAATGACTTTTCAGTTCATCAGTGCATGATTCAGCTCATCCACCTTCGCAATGTCTGTCAGAGGGGAACTGATGTGAGGGACTTCGCATGTGGCTTTTTGATTGCAGTGGACGAGCTGGACTATGATGAGATGGATCTTAGAGAGGTTTATAACTTCTGCCTTGATCAACCTCTCAGTCAGGGGGAGATGGAGAAGCTGGGGCATTTGGGCTTTTGGGACTTTGTTGACCACCTTTACAAGTGCAGGGAGTCTGCACTCCCATCCCAGTAGGGATTTCCCCAGGCAGACCATACCATCATCCCACCTCAACAAGCCCAATCCCCAGTCTTATGACCCATAAACGGAGGAGGAGGAAGAACAGGTCAGCTGCTGCCCCCCTGCTTAAGGCTGCTGCTGACTGCATGGAGGCAGAGGAGGCCGCTGCTGACCGCCTGGAGGCAGCAGCCATTCCCGTTGCAGTGACTGACCATCCAGAGGAGTAGGAGGAGGAGAAGGAAGCCAAGTAAGGTGTCCATTCCCCAGTCACTGCCTGCGTTCCCCAGTCACTGCCAACATTCCCGGCCACGGAGGCCATTCCCCAGTCACTGCCAACATTCCCGGCCATGGAGGCCACTCCCATGTCACTGCCAGCGCCCCCAGCATTGGAGGCCATTACCTTGCCACTGTCAGTGTTGTCGGCCATGGAGGGCGTTTCCTAGTTGCTGCCAGTGCTCCTGACCATGGCAGTCGCCACACAGCCTGCCCAGTTCCCCGTGGTCATAGAGCCTGTCCAGTTCCCTGAGACTGTCGAGGAGCCTGTCCAGTTCCCTGTGGCCATCGACGAACCTATCCTGTTTCCTGAGGCTGTCGACAAACCTGTCCCATTCCCTGTGGCCTTTTAGCCTGTCCCGTTCCCTGTGGCCTTCAAGCCTGTCCAGTCCCCTGTGACCATCAACTATCCTGTCCAGTCCTTAGCGGCCATCAACCAGCCCTTTGCTCAGTCCACATCCTGTCTGACCACTGCCCAGCGGCCGCCCACGTCCTGTCTGACCCTAGTTCAGTGGCCATCCACAGTCAGCCAGACCCTCTCCAGTGGCCATCCACAGTCAGGCAGTTCCTTCGCCTGCGGCCGGCGCCCAGTCTGATCCAGTCTTGGCTGGACAGTCCCGTGTGTGTGTCTTGTGTTGCAGGTGCCACGTGGAGAATGTCAGCTCTGTTGCCAGGATGACTGATTGTTTCTATACCCAGCTCGTCACCAGCGGCACCTGCCTCCAGTTACCAGCTCTTATATATTCTCTCCTTTGTTCTGTCTTTGTTGGATTGTTTTGCTGTGTTGCAAATCTGTCAGCATGTTCTGGTCTGTTTCCTGTCCCCAGTTTCAGTCGGTTTAGTTTCTGTTTTGTTTTCAGTTATTTTTTCTTCTCCTTCATTTGATTTGAATTTTTGTATTTTATTTGTTTATTTAAATAAAAGCCCTATTCTGCCTTCCTGATTTTGGGTCCTTCCTTCTGTCAGCACCACGTACCGTCACATACATTTATTATTTCTCAGGTAAATTTTGTCATGCAGTAATTTTAATCTCTGAAAACGCTGCAAGTAACCTGACAGAGAGATTTTATTTCTTTACAGATCAAAATGCTCCTCATTTAAACTTTCTAGCATTTGTAATAATTGTACAGCTGTGGCTTTCTTGTAATTTCTTAATTATTTCCCTCCCTCAGTTTCTCCTGTTGCTATAAAATCTCATACTCTGTTTAAACTGTACAGCAGCACAAATCACATCCATTTCTACTGTTTTTCTATTATTCTGGTCTGATCTTGTGGTTTGTGAAAATGACACACAAACAGTCAAACTACTGCACATTATAATCAGAACTGACATGGACTATCTGAACATACCCGAGATCATGAGGTTCATCACGAAATCACCAAATTAAATGATTCAATTTTGAGATAAATTTCCGTAATCAATGTAAATCAATCTGATTGTTACATCAACCAGTGAGAACACTGTGACATCACTGCGATATCACTGTCATCCGTATCAATGATAAACTGCATGAGTAAATGAATGAATATATTCCTGAGTTATTTGCAGGCATGAATTCTTTATTCTGATTCCAGATGTTTCATCATTTGGCGTGATGTTCAGACATCAGCACACATCAGTTTTCTTGTACGTTAAACACTCCTATTGACTGGTTTCAAGATCCTGCTTGAAACATCTCCATGAATTTATGCAACGGCAAGAGATTATTCATATTCATAGAGTTAAACAGGATGAACATGTCTAAATATGTTTAGTGTGAATCGATCTCAGATGTGACGGGAGGTGAGATCAGTTAAAGCAAGTTTAATGACTTCAGCAGTGTGTGTGTGTTTGTGTGTGTGTGCGTGCGTGTGTGTGTAAGATGAATGTGTGTATTTGTCTAAAGCTAGTTAACAGCAATGCTTAAACACTATTGAAACATTTAAAAACACTCCCAAAACTTTATTTCAAAGCACTATAAACTACAAATAAAAAGTATTAGGCCAACATTTTCTGAGTTATAATTAAATTGCTGCTGCATTCATTATAATGGCTAAATATGATTAATTAAATAACAACTTTCTGCCTTTAATTGGGTAGAACTATACTGCATTATCATTTTAAATATAGTCTATTTAACTTTTTTAACAGTTAAATGTCATTTATTGTCTTGAGGAATTATTAAGAATAAAATTAATTTATTCTTTTGCTGTTAAAATCTAATGAAGTGTAAAAGTGAAAAATGAGACCTGGTGTTTGCCTGAAATATTATGTGTTTTTTCATCTACATATGCAAAAACTCTTTAAAGCTTTGTGTTCCAAAAGCAGCATAAACGTTTAAACTAAGTCAAACAAAATGCAGTGAAGTTTAAGTTTTATTTCTTTCTTTTTTTAAATGGGCATTTAAAATCTTTATTTTTGTTTCAAAATAAAATGTGAGTTCTATAAACATTTTGTGAGAATGGTCAAGTTAATTAATTTAATATGCAATAGTTTGTTTCACTGGTTTTACTAAGTTGTAATATAGAGAGAAATATAAAGGACTGAAGAAACCATTTCTCAAGTGCTTTGTATGTATAGAAACAGTCAAAACTGCACGTATGCAGCATATAATTTGGGCTGTGAGCACAATGTTTTCTCATTGTATTTTTATTTTTTTATCCAGTATATTAAGACATACAGTATATATTATGAGGACATACTGTATGAGGAATATGGACAATCTGCACATCTCAGTTTAATAACACAAGTAAATCAACCTTCAGCCCTCTAAGACTCTATTTTATTTATTTTTTAAAACAGCAGTGGTGTCTTAAATAACTCACACAGAAGCTTTTGTAAGGTAATTGAAAACATTTGATCTTTAAGTGCTGAGACTGGCCGAAATCCAGAAAAACACACACATCTCATCAGGAAAATCTTTCTCCTGCCTGGAATCACACTGGACATCCTGAGAAGAAACTCCAGGTCTGATGACTTCAACTCAATGGACATCACTTAATTTAGAAAAAAAAAAAACTAAAAAAAAAACTCAGAGACAAACTATAGATAAAGTTGACTTTTAAAGTCAACATATTTAAAATTGACTATGTACTTTTAATACACATTCCTTGTCATTCCATGGATAAACTCAAGTCCTGTCCTACATTTGTATATGTCACAATACAGAAGTAAAATGTGTTGTAAACAGGTTTCCAAAACACTGAGACAACATTGAAAATCTGGGATTCAAAATGTAATTTAAACTTGGAAATAAACAAAGTTTATATTAAACAAAGAAAATGTATTATGTTATTTCAGATTCTTCATTATTTCTAGGTAATGAAATCTAAGTATTGAGTGTCACTGTTCATATGAACATTCTCAAATCATGGTCATCAGGTTTTGTTCATTCTGTTATTAAAGCTAAAGGAGGAAATCTTCAATTCAACTTTTCACTCAAATAATTATGCTGATGAGTCGCGTGGCGCCATGCGAGGGTCGGACGTGTGACTGGCGAGCTCTGCACACTTTGCTAGTTTTTAATAATTTTTGTGTTATAAACTGGTGATATTCAATATACCCTGTTCCATAACTGTTCTATGAAGACAATTTGTCAAAGAATTAAAAATCCTTGGGCTCTGGAGACATTAAAAGACACTTACGTCCTCAAATTCATACCCTAGACAGGGCCGCAGACCAGGGACTCAGTTTGGACGGTGTGGCAGGAGAGATTCAGCGTCAACTGTCGAGTATGTTGACAATGCTGGCAAAGGTCATAGCAGACTTGGAGGATCTTGCTCTAATATGTCGATCGATCACTTCCATGGAGATGAAATTCTCTGAGTTGGTTACAAGAATGGGGATGTCGAGAAACGGATCGATTATCTGGAGTCATCGGAGAGGGATTTAGCTGCTAACCATCTAGTGACTAAGATAGATTTGGAATGCGTTTGGGAAAAGTTGGAAGACCTTGAAAATCGTAATCGGTGAAACAATGTCTGAATTGTTGGAATTCCTGAGAACAAAGATGGCAGAGATATGGTTAAATTCCTAGACAAGTTCTTCCCGTGTCTGCTCGTCATAACAGGCCATAAGCTGGAAATCAAGCGAGCTCACAGAGACCCGGCTCAGAGATCTGCTGTCGGAGACAGGCCCTGATCAATTCTGGCCAAATTTCTGAGATCATCCGATAAAGATCCTGTGTTATGCAAGGCGAGGAGTAAAGGAAGGCTTTCTTGGAAGAACCACAACATTTTCTTGTTCCCAGACTTTGTGAATTTGACAAGAGAAATGTGATCGATTCAAGGAATGCAAGAAACTCTTACATCAACGGAAGGCTGCTTTTGCACTGATGTTCCTGGCCAAATTGAGAATATATACCAAGGATGGCCACAAAATATTTACATGCCCACAGCAAGCATTGTCCTTCATAAAGTCATTGGAATGAGTAAGCTATTGTGTGATTCTCACGTTAGCCAAGTGAGCCTGACTCACTGAACATTCACTTGACCGTCCGAGGAAGCTAGGCGCTTTTTTTGTTTCTTTTTGTGTTGGTTCCGCCTTGCGGCTGGAGTTTGTTTTGTGGAATAACACTCCTTCATGAAGCTTTTGCATTGACAGAGGGGTGCTTTTGCACTGAAGTTACCAGCAAGGTTGGGAATAGATGCTAAATATGGCCGCAAAGTATTTACTTGTCCCCAACAATCACTGTACTTCATGAAGTCAGTGGAATGAGTAAATCATTGTGTGGCGTTCTCGATGCAGCCTAGTGGACCTGACTCACTGACCATTAACTTAACGGTCCGAGGAAACTGGGCGCCTGTTTTGTTTCTTTTTGTGCTTGTTCCGCCTAGTGGTTGGAGTTTGTTTTGTGGAATAACTCTTTCGGGACAGTATGTTCTTGAATCTGCATGTTCTTTGTGTTTGTGCCTCCTATTGGATGGAGTTTGTTTTGTGGAGTATTTTTTGCAGGACATTGGAAGGATTAGGTCATCTGCTGCACTCATGAACAGCCGGCTCACTAAACATTCATTTGACTGTCCGAGGAAACTGAACGTTTTGTGTGTGTGTGTGTGTGTGTGTGTGTGTGTGCTGGTTCCGCTAGAGGCTGGAGTTTGTTTTGTGGAGGAACACGCCGTCGGGACAGTTATGCAGATGAATCTACATGTTTGTTGTGTTTTTTCTGCATATTGGTTGGAGTTTGTTTTATAGATTTTCTTCTGTTATCTAATTCTGTCTCACAAAATGTGTATAGAAACACCGGGCTTAAGCAATCAGATGGCAAAGTTGTCGCGGGGGCTCTCATAGGCTTACATGGACTGTTTGAGTTTAAAGAGATGGAATGCGTGGGGTTAATGCGCATGGTTTTTATTTTTTCTGTTTGTTTGGTTCGGGGGAAGTTCGGGGTTTGACTGTTGCACTAATGTTGGAATGTGGTCTTTATAATTTTATTTTTGACACACAATCTATTTTTTCTCATATGTCAAAATGTCATATGTTAATATGAGTGGGTTGTCTCTTTCCACGTGGAATGTGAATGGGTTGGGGCACCCCATAAAAAGAAGAATGGTTATTTCTTTTCTTAAATGAAAGTTTGAGTTTTTCTTCAAGAAATGCATCTTTCCCCGCAGAAAGCTGAAAAATTTGGGAAGATATGGGGTGGACATGTTTTCTTTTGTGCTGGTTCAATTAAGAGCAGGGGAGTCATTACATTGATAAGTAAGCATCAACAATTCAAATGTCTCAAACAGATTAAAGATAAATTAGGAAGAGTCATTATTGTTTTAGCAGAAATTCAGGGGCAAAGGTTGATTTTGGCTAATATTTACACTGATGATCAGGGCTTTTTTTTATAGATCTTGAAGGGATGTTGCAAGCCGATGGCACCCCTCATGATATAATATTGGGAGGAGACTTTAATCTATTGATGGACTCAGTCCTTGATCATAGTGAAGCAAAAGTATGTAAGCCCCCTATAGCAACATTGATGTGTAAAAATCTGTCTTAACAGATATTTGGAGACTTTTAAACCCATCTGGTAGGGACTATACATTTTTTTCATCAATCCATAAGATTTATTCTAGAATAGATTTTTTTTAGTTATATCTAAGTCCATTTCATCTGTTGTTGATTGCTCAATTGGAAACATCTAAGTCTCAGATCATGCCCTGGTGAGTTTAGAGGTGATGCCACATACGAAGAAAAATAAATCATATAGTTGGTGCTTTAATGTATCCCTTTTGCAAAATCCTGATTTCCAACAAATGTTAAAGGCTGAAATCATTGTTTATATGGAGACCAGCTGGTTCTCAGTATCCTCTGTGGGCATGGATTGGGAGGCGCTTAAGGTGGTTCTTAGAGGTCGGATCATACAGTATGCCTCATTCATCAAAAAATCCAAAGCACGAGAACTCGTGGAGTTGGAAGGTAATATTAAAAGTGCCGAGGCAAAGCTGAAGTGCTGAATGTCGTCCGATGGCCTCAAAGAATTGACCTGATTGAAATACAGATATAATACTATTTTGTTGCGGAAGATGTAGTTTTGGTTATTCAGGACAAGATAGTCATACTTTGAGTTGGGGACAAAGCAGGAAAGCTTTTGGCTAGATATATAGAGCAGAGAGTCTTTTTCTACCATTCCCTCAGTGAACTCTGCTGGTGGTGAAATTTTTACCTCTGCCATTGATATTAATAATGCTTTTAAAGAATTCTATCTTGATCTCTATAGCTCCACGTCTTCGTCTACTGATGAAAATATGAGAAACTTTGTGGAACCATTAGATCTCCCTAAACTGACGACTGAGCAAAAAAATTCTCTTGATTCTGAGTTAAACTTGGAGGAGCTTGGCGAGGTAATTAAGGCCCTGCCTACAGGCAAGGCTCCAGGGCCAGATGGCTTTGCTGCTGAGTTTTTTAGATCTTATGCTACAGAACTGGCTCCAATTTTGCTAGAAGTTTATACAGAATCATTAAACAATTTAAAGCTTCCGCCAACCATGACACAAGCCCGGATCAGTCTGATTCTTAAAAAAGACAAAGATCCAAGAGAGTGTAAGAGCTATCATCCAATTTCCCTGATCCAGCTAGACATTAAAATATTGTCAAAATTTTGGCTAACCGATTAAGTAAAGTTATGACATCTCTTATACATATAGATCAGGTGGGGTTTATTCGGGGCCGTAGCTCTTCTGAGAACATTAGGCATCTCATCAATATTATGTGGTCAGTGGCGAATGATCAGACTCTGGTCGTGGCCATCTCACTTGACGCAGAAAAGGTGTTTGATATGGTAGAATGGGATTATCGTTTTAAGATTTTGGAAATATACGGATTTGGAAATACTTTTATTGGATGGATTAAGTTACTTTATAGACACCTGGTAGTGGTGGTACAAACAAACGGATTAATTTCAGATTTTTTTACTCTAGATAGGGGTACCTGGCAGGGTTGCCCTCTTTCCCCATTATTGTTCTTTCTTGCCCTGGAACCATTAGCAGCCGTGATAAGAAGGGAAGATGATTTTACAGGGGTGGTGGCGGGAGGTGTGGCACATAAGCTTTTACTTTACACAGATGATGTTTTATTATTCCTCTGACCCCACTAGATCTGTGCTTTGCCTCCACATAATTATTAATTCATTTTCTAAGTTCTCGGGATACAGAGTCAATTGGTCTAAATCTAAAGCTTTGTCTCTGACAGCGTACTGCCCAGTAATGGCTTTCCAACCGGGCGCCTTCCAGTGGACCAAACAGGGCATTAAGTATTTGGGCATTTTATTCCTAGCAAATTTGTGTGATTTAGATTTTGATCCCTTAATAAAAATGTTTTCGAGTGATGTGGGCAGGTGGGCTTCATTACATTTATTTATGATTGGGAAGGTTAATGTTATAAAATGAATTGTAATCCAAAATTTTACTACCTGCTACAATCTCTCCCTGTAGATGTCCCCCTCTCTGATTTCAAGCAATTTGATAGCATAGCGAAGCATCCTAGATTACATTTTAATAAATGACATAGGCCAATTGACAAAGATGGGCTAAGACTACCCTAGATTTTGTTTTATTATTATGCATTCGGTCTCAGACATTTGGCTCATTGGTCGCTTCCATCTGAGAGAGCCCCTCCCTGGTTTTGTATTGAACAGGAAGTTCTTGCCCCTATTTTGCCATTGCAAAGCCTTTCTATCAAACTAATCGGAGAAGTTAAGTTACACCCCGTTATCTCACATTTGCACTCGGTATGGACAAAAGTTTCCAGAGTGTTTAGTTTGGACATTCATTTATTTAAATGTTGCCTCAAGCATATGGCTGAACCCAAAATTATTTATTGATGAATCCCCTTTCTGCTGGTCAGAGTGGATTGTGAGGGGGGTTACTACACTCCGTGGCCTATATGAGAGTGGAGTGTTGAGATCTTTTGAAAATTTGGTTCAACATTTTGGGATTCCCAGATCTCAGTTCTATAGGTATTTACAGCTGTGCCACCTGCTCTGTGTTGTTTTTGGGAGCAGCATACTCCCCCCTAAAGCGGAAGATACTCTGCGAGAGGTGATTACTGCTTTTGGAAAAGGTCATGAGGCATCATTGTATTACTCCCTGCTAATTCAGTGTCTGGGGGACAGAGCTTCAACTTCTCTCAAGAGATTATGGGAGAAAGATTTAAACTTGGTATTGAAGGAGGGAGTGTGGGCTAGGATTCAAAAAAATGTCAAGTCTGTATCTAGAGATACAAGGCTTTGCCTTATGCAATTCAATATTTTACATAGATTCTACTGGATCCCCTCTAGTTTGTATAGGCTTGGTCTTAAAGACACACCCACCTGCTGGCGATGCCAATCAGAAGATGGAGACACATCCCATGTTTTTTGGGGGGGTGTTAAGATACAGGAATTTTGGTTGAGGGTTCAGAGTTTTTTATATAACGTTTTGGGCACTCGGGTTTCATTTTGCCCCAGACTCTGTGTTTTAGGCAATGGTGTGGTCATCAATATAGGGAATAAACATATAACAAATTGGGCCCTAACCAGTGTTATGGTCACCAGACAAGTGATTTTAAGGGGTTGGAAATCAGCTGGAGCACCCCGATTTCAGAAATGGTGCTCGGAGATGGGGAGGGTGGTGGCCTTCAAAGAGGGGTCATATAGAAGACTAGGGAATTTGGATTTGTTTGTTGGGCAATGGGGTAGATACTTGGCGTTCCTGGAGGGTTCTCGGGGTGGAACAGTGGGGAGAGAGAGGTAGTTGTTAATGTGTGTGATTTTTATATTTTTTTAAATATTTTTGTTTGTTTGTTTTCTTTTTTTCCCTATGCGCTCATGTGTGACCACAGGGGTGTTTGTTGAGGGTCGGTGTGGGGTTGGGGAGGGGGAGGGGTGGTAGTGGGAGTTAAATGTTGATTCCGTGTATTTATGTTTTATTTATGTGTTTGATGCAAGAATCAATAATAAAAAAATAAAAAATAAAAAATAAAAAAAAAGTTATGCTGATAATATAAGTTGTTTTAAATGATAAAGTGATGCATAATAGAAGTATTTTCACTAGTGCTGTCAGACTGTATTTGGAGTGTCCAGAAGGTTTAATGAGCCATCACACCTCCAGCTCTCGGCTCACTTCTGCTGTTTAATCTGGAGTTTCTCCTCATCAATTAAACACTCATTATCAACAGATGCTTCTCCGTTTGGGATTCTGTGTGTGACGGATTCTCATGTGTCATTTCCGGCAGCTGTTTGATTTTCTCTCGCTGCTGCCCGTCACTCCCAGAGGAACAGAAAACAGCAGCCTTGAGGAGTAACTAACCAACTAAAACTAGCAACTTCATCTGTTAGTAGCGTGTCAGTAGCGTGTCAAAATAATTGAACTTTTCCAGTATCAAGTTACTTTTTCCCTTCAAATATTACAGCAATCACTGTTTTTATTTTTATTTTTTTATTGCACATGCAGCTTTACTGTAATAATCACAGTTTATAATTGAGAATCTGATTCATTTTAGTGAATTGGCTCATTTGGACAGTTTTTATGAACTGGTTCAAAAATGACTCACTGAGTCCCTGCAAAGATGCCTGTGCTGTATTTGACATCTTTTTTGTTTTTTGTTCTGTCTATCTATCTATCTGTCTGTTTGTCTGTCCGTCCATCCATCCGTCTAATCTATCTATCCATCTGTCCGTCAGTCCATCCGTCTTGTCTACAAACTTTATTAATCTAGTTAGTTTTTTATGAAGATTTTCCATTACTTTTTCAGTTGTTTGGGATTAGAGAATAAGAAGTTTTAACAACATTATACAGAGGTTGTATTCAAAGAGAAATTTCTATCTTATAAAATATATTTTAGAGCTGTGCATAACAAGGAAAAATGATATTCAATACTGAAATTTCCATGACTTTTAAAAGGTTATATGACCCATTTCTTTTCCAGGCCTTGAAATCCCAATTTTAAGATTCCCTGATATTTCCAGGTTTTCCATAAAAAATGTAATAAAATACAAATGTACATAAATTATATAATCTGATCATCATATCAGTTATATTTAAAATGATTGTGTTCCCCTTCAGTAGATTTAATTTTGTTAGTTACTTATCTTGTAGTGTTTAACTACTTATTCAAAAAATAAACTTTGCTGTAGTTGAATTACTCTACATTATGAGTAGCATGACAATCTAGTTTCAAAGCAGCTTCATCAAATCTGCTGTACATGAAAACATAAAAGATTATCTCTTTCTGACTTGAGATCTTTTAAAACGAGAGCTAGAGTGTTAGAAACAGGAGCAGAACAACAAAATATCTCACTGCTTTCCAGGACAATTGTGTGTAATTATGGAGGTGTTTGTGTGACTGAATGTGTGTTATATCAAAGAATAAATCTGTGTTTCTATCAGTATCAGATGACAGTGAGTTCAGTGGGTTACAGTATCTGCTCATTGCTGCTGTAGTTTAATATGAGTTTCTGTAATCTCAATGAATCTCACTACAGTCCCATTCTTTATCACCCTTGCAGGCACACATTCTCCACAGATGAACAACCCAACAAAACATCTCCAAACGCTGGAGGAGAAGGAGGACGTGTTTGTAAAGGTTGTGTCATTGACAAAAAATTACCACAAGTTACCATGTTTTTTGTGTGGAGAAGGTGTTGTGATCAAGACACCTAAATCAACTCTTTAAAATGATGAAAGTGCACTCACACGTGTTTGGATTTATGACTGGTTATAACACTCTTTATGATCTGATGAATTACTGCTGCCATGATCAATAAAAGATGCGCACAAACATCTATTTTAAATAAAGGTTCATTTAGCACCCGCTTTTAACTGCACTAGGCAAATAGCACTGACTTTTATTAATAAGACGAAATCTAAATGAAGCCTCATTTACATTGATTCTTTGTTTTACTGTCTGGAACATCAGTGCAACTGTTTTATAATTTCACCCTGTGTTAGTAATTTGGCTGCTTGTACTTTTATTTTCCATAAATTAAAATTTTGATTATGATGTAAAACACACAAAAGAAAAGTTGGGAGACACAGAGAAATCTGTGTGTTTGTAGAGTTTTTAATGGTGTGTGTGTGTGTGCGTGTGTGTTGTCTTGTGCTAATAAAGATCCTTTATGTACAGCTTCAAACATCTCTGAACTTCAGATTTATTCATTACGTTGTCTGTACTGTATGTTATCCACAGAGCTTCTTTCAAATGTTTCATGGCCTGTTTAAAAAATGTACAAAGTTTGTATATTTCATGATGATTATTGCAACCCTTCTTATTATTTTTTTTTTATTATTTATTTATCTTTTTTAGTTATATATCTTTTTTTTTGTTTTATGTTGTTCAAAAGACCAAGCAAATATTTGATGCTATCTTTAAAAGCATAAATCTGGTCTAAAAGAGTAATTTTTCATAGTGAATCTTCAGACTCTTAAATTATTCAGTGTCATGCAGAAACTCAGCAGCTTTTGATCATTATAAAAATCAAAGTGCATAATGGAACTCGAAAGAGACATCATTATTTCACAATGAATTGCTGGTACCGCACTTCAATTATTATTGCAATTTAAATGAGATTTTGCCTATTTTTTTTACAGCACTTCTGTGCAGATGATGGAGTTCCATTTAGACTAATTAATCCAATTCAAAAACCACGATTAAAAAAAAAAACAGAACGTTAACTATGAGTTTAAAAAGAGAGCTCATTTAGAGGTTTATTTTGAAGTTTTTGAAATGAGTGCTATTAAAAAGTTGAAGATGAGGTGGTTTTCACACTGGGCACGTTTGCTGTGGTCCGAATCCGAAAGTATTCCTGGCACCCCCGCAGCATTGGTCTGGTTTCAGACAGTTTTATTCTGTCGAACCCTGGTGCTTTTCCGTCATCAACTTGCGTCATCACAAGCATGCACATGATGGAAAGCACAATGCGGGTCACTGTATTTGTGTGTTTGTTGTTAATTTTGTGTCATGATGCGCACTAGAGTGAACAACACTTGTGCCTCCGTGCTTCGCATGCTGTAATTCAGCAGTTGTACATGTCCAGGGGAAGGAGACTATATCTGATGCTCACAAACTATCTTTTTTGAGGACACAGCTGGTTGCACACTCACTCACTCACATATATAAAAGGCACCTCACCTTTTCTGTGCCCTGCAATGTTTCCCTGCCACTAATGATGCATGTGTGTGTTTGTTTTTGTGCAACTGATGATGTCATCATGCTTAAATCAGCAAAAACGCATGTGCAAGCCATTTTACTTCCTGAACACGTGCGGACACGAGTACAGGTTGCTTTCTCACTCATGCGAACCACGCCACAGTTCCAGAGCAACCGAACTCAGACCACCTCCTACAGGTAGTCTCAGGTTCAGTACTGCGGTCCGCAAAACAGCTTTCACATTACCAAATTTTCATGCGAACCGTGCTCTGTTTCGGACTAAACTGCTAGTGTGGAAGCCCCTGAGGTGATTTTGAACTGCCCTCATGGCAACAGATGACGGAGAAACATGTTCTGATGTCTGTGAGTTTCTGCTGTAGTTCACTGATGGTACGAACATTTTTCATTCTCAAAACGAGGCATCAGTCTAATGTTCTACTGTGTATTAAAGTTGTACTTAACTTTTCCTCTTGCTGTTTGAACAAATGCCGTCTTCATATTCGACCCTCAGAGTTTCACAAGCTACTGATGCTCTATGGGTCTGAACTCTCCATCTGTCGCAATCATAATAACTCGACCTGGACCCAATGCCCGACACACTCTCGTGTTCACATGGAGACCTGCAGGTGTCATGGTCACCGTATGTCACTTTTACAGCTGATGAAATCATGTCTTTAGATTCTCTGAGTGTCTTAGAGTCGAACTCTGAATGTTTACAGTAGCAAATAATCATGAACTCATCTGACAGACAGTTCCATCAATAAAACAAAAGCAGCAGTTTTTAATCACAGTCATTCATATTGAATTGAAATCTGATGGCACAAGAGGACTAGTATTTAAGGTAATGTTTTTTTAACCACATAAATATTTGATCTTTGCAGAAACATTGCATTATGGTATTTCAAAATGAAGTTGGTGTTTCTCAGTCCGCTCTCTCAACTCAAAGTATGACATCATTTGCTGTGAAATCATTTTGGTTTCTCTCTAAAAAAAAACACTGGGTTGGGCCTCTTGGGTCATTTTCTAGAGTTATTTTCACAGTGTTTGTCAGTTTTTAACACAACTCTGCTGGTTTATTGTCTGGGTCAATGTCACAGACAGAAGAAACCATTCATGCGCCCCCTCACAAAAAAAAAAACAACAACAAAAAAAAAACACCCAAGTTGCTGAATCAAAGTAACCCACTGCTGGTTTATCTGTGCCAAACTGGATCAATTTGTCAACTGTCATTCTGTCCTGGGAGAAAACTTCCTAAAAATGAAATTAAGGTTTATATTCACTTTAGTTCCTATTAAAACATGAAAACTTTCTAGAACACTCTCAGATAGCTGTGCTCAAAAACACTGTGATAATGAACTATATTTTCAGTAATTCTACATGTAATACGCTTTCACTTTGCTTTCACAGATACTCAGTGTTGAGTATTTTTATAAAGAGGTGAAAAAAAATAAAGCAAAACAAATATTCAACAGCTCATTCTGATGGTAACAGAAGTAACTAACTACATTTAAGTCTGTAAGGGAGTGTAAAAGACCTCTGTTTGGTTGGGAAAGGAGGAAGCTGGGACCTGACTGAGCAGTCAACATAAAGATTTAATGATACAAATGAACTTCAACACAACATAAAAGACACACACAAACATAACTCTGTGTCTCTCTCTCTCTCTCACTGGCATCTCCGGCTCTCCTTTATCTCTCTCTCTCCTGCTAATTAGGTGACTCAGTGCCGGCCATGCACCCTCACGGCCCGGCTACACCCTCCTCCTCGTCACACTCCTCCACCGCCCAATTCAGGCCGGGGTGCCATCTGGACTGGCTTGCCCCCCAACACCTCTGGAAGGGAAATGCTGCCCTTCCGGCCATTCTGCCACCTGATGGTACTCCCCACCTCCTGGGAACCTAGGGAGAGATGAGGGGAGGGAGAGGGGAGAGAGAGAGGAAAACTGGCTTGCCAGTCCTGAACACGCTGTTCACTGGTCTTCAGCCGCTCTGCCCCCTGGCAGATGGCAGCGACTGCTCTGCTGCTAAATCACATAAATGTACAGTATCAATTAAAAATTATGGGACCAAGCACTGAAATGACCTACAGGACGCATAGATCCCACAGATATGATGTATATTGCAAATACACACTGCTTTATGAATCACCCCAAGTAGGGTTTAAACTTGTACCCTTCTGATCTCCAGTCCTGCACACAATCCACTGCACTATATGGCCATAACATTAACAGACACCAAAAGCAAGATACTAAGTTGAGAGTTCAGAACAATTGCTGAGAAAATTTTGTTGTTACAGCTAAGTTGTTTTGAATTTAATTAGGAATATATGCGGTAAAGTACAGCCTACATTGTAATAAGCTCAATGTAAAGACCCAAAGGTGAACATAAGTACAATTTTAAAAAATATTCTTTGATTGAACACCCAACTTTTGAGATTGCAGTCCAGAACTTTACAACATTTCAACATAATGGCAAAGAGACATCCCAAATTTAGAGTCAGCACACAAAAGTGTTAAGTTACCTTTTGAACTATAGGTGGCACTTTCTCCAAACTGTGCACCCCCAGGATATGATGATGACGATGCATACCAATTTTTTTTTAAATCCATCAAAGCATTCAAAAGATGCATCACTTTCTAATAAAAGAAAAATTGGTGAGAGGTAATATGGCTGATGATGGAAAAACTATTATTAAAACCTTCGGTGCTTGACCCCTAATTAAACTCTAGAATTTAAAGGCCTGAGTTGAAAACGTCTTGGTTACTGATGTAACCTCTGTTCCTTGATGGAGGGAACGAGACATTGTGTCGATGTAGTGACACTAGGGGTTCGCTCTTGAGAGCCCCAATCACCTTGGCTTTATTCAGAAAAGGCCAATGAAAATTGGCGAGTGGAATTTGCATGCCACACTCCGCCCCGGACACACAGGTATAAACAGAGATGGCGTGCACCACTCATTTAGATTTTTGCTGAGGAGCCGAGGGAGAGTCCCGGCCATGTCAGCGGTCTGTTCAGCACCATGGCAGGAGGGACACAACATCTCGTTCCCTCCATCAGGGAACAGAGGTTGCATCAGTAACCTGTCACTCACTTGATGTTGTGTCGATATAGTGACACTAGGGGTTCCTGTACGAAACATTGCAGGCGCTGAACCGTGTCATGAGGTACGGAGGAGCAGACATGGGCAGGCTGCTGTGTGCCTCGCAGCGAGCGATTGACCACGTCGTGACCTTCTAGTAGGGCAGGTAGGACCACAGAGAGATCCCAAGAGGGAATCAGGTGTGGCCTAGGGATATTCAATCTCCTCGTGCCTTTGAGGAACCTGGTGATTAGGTCGTGCTGCTGTGAGGGTCTCCCATCCAGTGTAACATGATAAGCTGCTATAGCAGCCATGTACACCTTCAGGGTGGAGGGAGACAGCCATTTCTCCAGCCCCTCCTGTAGGAAGGTCAACACAGACCTGACCATGCATCTCTGTTGATCTTCCCCATGGGAAGAACACCAATTTGCAAAGAGTTGCCCCTTCAGAGTGTACCTCGTGGAGGTGGCTCTGGCCTGAGTGATCCTGTCTATCACCACTGACGGAAGGCCTCCCATCCAGGAGCCAGACGTGGAGGTTCCAGAGGTCTGGCCGCAGGTGCCGGAGCTTGCCCTGCCCCTGAGTGAGAAGGTCCTGCCTCAGGGGAAGGGCTACTGCCAGGAGCATCGGGTCTGAGAACCAAGTCCAGTTGGGCCAGTACGGCGCAACCATCAGGACTTGTTGCCCATCCTCCCTGACTTTGCACAATGTCTGTGCAACGAGGCTCACTGGGAGAAATGCGTACTTGTGACATGCGACATGAGCGTATGCCACCCTGGTGGTTTATGTATGCCACGGTTGCTGTGTTGTCCGTCTGGATAACATGTGCTTGCCCTGAATCAACGGCCGAAGCCTCCACAAGGCCAGTGGTACTACCAGCAACTCTAGGCAGTTGATGTGCCATTGCTGTCCAGAGCCCCGATACTGCCTGCCTGTTGCACACGGCACCCCAGCCCGAATTTGAGGCATCTGTCATGACCACGATGCACCTTGAGACCTGCTCTAAGGGAACCCCTGCCTGTAGAAATGCCAGATCTGACCAAGGGCTCAAAGTTTGGCGGCACTGTGGCATGATAGTCACACGCTGGGTGCCATGGCACCATGCCCACCTCATGACTCGAGTCTGTAGCCAGTGCTGGAGTGGTCTCATATGCATCAACCTGAGGGGGAGTACCGCCACCGAGGATGCCATATGCCCCAGGAGCCTCTGAAATGTTTTCAATGGCACCGCTACCATCTGCCTGAAGGTTTTCAGACAGGCCAGCACCGACTGTGCATGCTCGTTCTTAAGGTATGCCATCATGGTGACCGAGTCCAACTCCATACAGAGAAAAGAGTTGACCTGAAGCCCCAGTCGGTCGAGGTGCTGAAGCACAAGGTCCCTGTGCACACACAATAGATCTCGTGAGTGAGCTAGGATCAGCCAATCATAGAGATAATTGAGGATGCTCGTCCCTCGAAGGCAAACCGAAGAAAGGGTCTGTATCAAGGAAGGATCGACACGTGAAAGTACGCATCCTTCAGGTCAATGGCCGCTAATCAATCCTGATGTCGTACTGATGCCAGGATGCGCTTCTGCATCAACATCTTGAACGGAAGCCTGTGTAAGGCCTTGTTCAAGGCACGCAGATCCAGAATTGGGTACAACCCCTCCTCTCTCTTGGGCATGATAATATACGGGCTGTAAAAGCCCTTGTGCGACTCGGCTAAGGGGAGGAGCTCTATCGCTTCCTTTCGCCAGAAGGGTGGTGACCTCCACCCAAAGGACAGAGTCAACCTCGCCTTGCACGACAGTGGAGAGGATGCCACTGAACCTGGGCGGCCTTCTGGCGAACTGGATCGCGCAGCCGAGACGGATCATCCTGATGAGCCATCGTGACTGGAAAGCGCTAACCAATCTTCCAGCCTCTGCGCTAACGGCACCAGGGGGACGATGTGGTTTTATCACAACCGGGGTGGGTGGTTTGCGGTGAGGCAGAGCAGACGTCCCCCAGGAAGATCATCCAGGGGAGGCGTGCTGCCCCGCGAGCCTGCAATGGTGACAGGTGGCTGGGGTGGGCGAGCGGCCCCAAGAACCGCCGTACTTACCTGTTTGCCAGATTTCTTTCGACATAAAACAAGGGAATGTGAGATACTCGCGTCCCGCTCATTGACTGGAAAGACTTTCAGTGCCTAGCCATCGCGGGCATGATGGCCGGAAGGGCTGAGCATAGGAGAATGACCCAGGGAATGAGGAAACTGCTCTTTTATTGACCATTTCGGGCGATGTTATGAGGGTACTCACCTCGTGCTGGCCCAGGGGTGGGAGTGGGGCCCATGTGCACACCTGGGTCAGGCCAGTCAACGAGGGTCGCATCATCCCTGGGTCGCCTGTCTCAGGGCTGCTTTCAAGCCAGTCTGGGGTTCTTGGCAACCGACTGAAGGGCAGGCGGTGCCACCTTCCTGCGGGAGGATCTCCTTCTCGGAGGCCGGTGTGCAGGCTCCAATGTTGGGGGAGCCAGGGCCGATGCTGCAGGAGGACAGCCCTGGCGAGAGGCAGACGGGGTGCGGGACTTCGGAGGCCTATAGGCGTCTGAGTCGCACCATGGCAGGATGTGTTTGATGGCCTCTATTCTTTCTTCACCATCAAGAACTGATGGGCGAAGTCCTCGACAGTGTCGCCAAAGAGCCCCCCTTGGGAGATGGGCGCATCGAGAAAGCGGACCTTCTCGGCATCACGTATCTCCGCAAGGTTGAGCCACAGGTGCCGCTCTTGGACCACCAAGGTGGACATCGTCCGGCCCAGGGGCGTGCCGTTTCGTCATCTGTGGATCGAGGTCGGTCGCGGTGTGCAGTTCCTGCATAAGCCCTGGGTCGGTCCTACCCTTGTGCAGATCTTTAAGTGCCTTGGCCTGGTGGACCTGCAGGATAGCCATGGCGTGCAGGGCAGAGGCGGCCTGACCCATGGCATTGTAAGCCTTCGCCACTAGTGACAAAGAAAAGGTACACGCCTTGGAAGGGAGCCTTGGTCAATTCCTCCAGGTGGCTGCGCCCTGTGGGCATAAATGCACCACTACAGCACGCTCTACCTGGGGAGGCTTGACATATCCCTTAGCCGCTCCGCTGTTGAGGGTAGTTAGGGTGGATGAGCCCGCGAAGTGTGTACAGGCAGAGAAAGGTGCCTTCCATGTCTTTGTGAGCTCCTCGTGCACTTCCGTGAACGCTCAGGGCAGGGCGGAGGGTTCCACTCAAGCCGGATGTTCACGGCCGCCTGGGCAAGCACGGCTGCCAATTCAGTGTCCACCTCATCCTGAACTCTACCGCCTGAGAGCAGAAGCTCAGAAGATTCATCTGCCTCTGAAAGCAGAAGCCCACCCACGATGCTGCGACCAATAACTCATCCTCATCGCGAGCCTCGAATGAGACATTAAATCCGCCTTGAGGTGGACCGCCTGCATCGCTCGTGAACTCTACCGGGCAGAACAAGCGTGCTGGAGGATGGGATGACCGTGGGGACTGAGCCGGTGGAAATGCTCCCATATCCACATCCAGATCGCCCGTGGTGCTCACCGACGCAGCCGCCTGAGTTTCAACCCAGGACGGACCGGAAAGTAGCTGCGGTGGCTCTCTGCTTCACGAAGAAGGAAAAGAGCCGCGACTGCAACATTCTCATGGGCATGTTCTCACAGTGAGAACATGACCCCTCCACAAAAGCTGCCTTGGCATGCTGGCGACCCAAGCACTCGAGACAGATTTCTTGGCCATCCGGTGGGGAGAGATAATGGCCACACCCAGTAGCACAAAGGCAAAAGGACATCTTTAAAAAGATGCCAATCATTTGTGCGAGCTCTTTTAGAGAAAATATACTCTTTTAAATATACTCTTTTAACACCTGTGGATTCAGCCGCCGAAGCGCCCAGGGGAAGCACAACACCCCATGAGGGTGACCGCTAATATGCGCCATAATTCCAGCAGCAGAAAGTAAGGTGATGGGATGTACACACATGTGCTCGGCTCCGAAGAACAAGTCTGAATGAGTGGTGCATGCCATCTCCTTTTATACCCGTATGTCCGGTGGCGGAGAGTGGCAATTTCAAATTCCACCCGCCAGTTTTCATTGGCCTTTTCTGAATAAAGCAAAGGTAAATGGGCTCTCAAGTGTGAACCCCTAGTGACACTACATCAACACAACCTCGAGTGAGTGACAGACAGGGAACATATTGAGGGACAGCAGCATTTGACTAAACCCACAAGCACCCCACAAGCCTTGCCATTTTAGAGATGCTCTGACCCAGTTGACTGGCCATAACAATTTGGCCCTTGTCAAAGTTGCTCAGGTCTTCACTGCCAATTTCTCCTGCATTCAACACGTTGACTACGAGAACTGATTGTTCGCTTACCATCTAATCTACCTTGACATGTAGCCTTGTTAGGAGATGATCAATGTTATTAGCTTCACCTGTGCGTGGTCATATTATGGAGATATATCGGCTCGCTGCCGCGCAGCACTCACTCTGACCATTCCACAGCACACTGCAGTTATACACAACCTCTGTCCGAACAGACACGAGCTGAATTCGGCTCCGCAAGAGGCGGCTCATGCGCCGCGTCCCAACTCATTCATAATCATCCTGCAACGTGTCTCGCTTCCTCTCAGCATTACTGACATATTTTGACGTATATTGTACAGCGGGGGCAGTCATACTCCTAAGGAGTGAATGACCACAAGTGAATCAGTATGCAGCACAGAGCCAAAGCTCTTATTTCTCAGATCATTATATGCAGTTTTTTCACATTGTTTAATAAGATGTACTGTATTTCCCAGCACATTTCTTCTGCATTTCTGTATGCAGTGCAGAGCTGCAAGTCAACGCATTCCTAGATAATTTCATGCTGTTCACACCTATTGCTATGCGATTCATTCCCTATGCAAGACTTATATTGTACTGCAGGTGACAGTCATACTCCTAAGGAGCGAATGACCTCAAGTGAACCCTTCAATGATGATTACAAGTCCATTTCTCCTGCATATATGTATGCAGAACAGAGCCAAAGCTCTTATTTCTCAGATTATGCTGTTTTTTCACATTGTTTATGAAGATGTGCTGTATTCCCCAGCACATTTCTCCTGCATTTCCGTATGCATTGCAAAGCTGCAACTCTCTTTTCATAGATCATTATGCTTCTGGTCACATTTTTTCTAAATGTTACTAATATTTATTTTCTCTTCTCTCTCTCTAGACTCATGTCCCTGAAATGTCGACTGCATGCTTTTCCCTCTAATAAGCATTAGCAGTCCACATGTTTTCCCCTCAAATAAGCATTAGCAGCCTGAGGTTACCCTTCTACCGGTGCAAGTGCAGCCTAGACTCTAGTGGCAGTGGATCTAACTTCTCACAGATTTCTTAGGGTTATGAAATGTATATGTTTCACCTAAATATGAATATTTTATAATTTCTACAGAAACGCCTGAAATTGTGCCATCCGCAAGTATTTCACCAATATTACTCTCTACGAGAGCCCATCTAAAATCCCTCCAACAGGATTGTTCACAGGTTTTCCTCTTGCTTTTGCCAAGACTTCACCGTCACTTCAAGTTGCTAGAAAGCACAACCGTGGTGCTCCTACCATTGGCTCAAAACAGCACAAAATTGGCAGCACAAATGGGCTGTCCAGGTGCCAACTATGGCGTATTTTGAGCCTTACAACAGCTAACCGACTCTGCAAAGTAGTGCAAACATGCTGTACAGGTGCCAAAACTGTGGCATCATTCCTGCAAATGGTGCAAATGCACTGTCCAAGCACTGCATTTATGGGCTTGTTTTCCTCTTATCAAAGTCTGTGGGTGTAGCTCATAAATATATTTCTATCAGGAAGACTTGCACACTTGAGTGAAATTTAAGATGACATTTATTTGATGAATATAGAACAGAAATGCAATGTCTTTCTTTGGCGTAAGCCCCGTCTGGCGGTCCGAAGAAATTGTACTCGGAACCATCATATCCTGCCAGAGATAGGAGGCAGGGGTGAGGAGCCTACCCCTGTGCAGGACGGGACTCGACTGCTGGTGGTGGGGTGGTGGAGGTTGCTGTGTTAGCACAACTGAAACAGCAATGTGATAGAATGTGAGCAGACTTATAAAGCAATGGCTTAGCTGCTTGTCTTCCCACTAGAACTACGCTGCGCTTACATATACACATTGCAAACCACAACCCTGCAAAGTTCTGTACTTGGTGCCACCTGCCATTAGAACGTTCGGACACAGTGAGAACCTACACAATTTTGGCCACAGGTTCTCCCATTCGATTGCAGTATGAGCTCTCCCGTTCGAGTGCAGTGGCGATGCAGTAATCTTAAAAGCCTTTTAGCTTTTCCCGTTAACCTTCGCATTGGCATTTCCTTTGCTCATGGTTGAAATCAGCCGGACACAAAATAAGGTGTGCCTAAATGTGATAAAACCATGTGTGCCCTATTTGATACTACAGCCACAGTGTCCCACCAGATAATGTGCTGCAGCGCCCACCCATGCTCGATACTGCCGCGCACACCCATGCTCGATACTGCCGCAGCATTACCCGCTTACTCTTGATTATACCACAGCAGTACCCCTTTCGCATTTTGATACTGCTGCAACTGTGCCCTGCCATGACAAATGTAATAAAGTTGTATTCTTAACTAACCTTTTGCTTCCCTCAAAGCTGTATATAAACGTAATTGACACTTTTTCCATAACTAACCTTTTGCTTCCCTTACAGACGTGTATAAAGGTAATACATTTATGTATTCCAAATTAACCATTTGCTCCCCCTACAGGTAAGTAAAAACTAACCTTTGTTCTCTTACAGGTGTTGATAAATCTAATAAAGTAATTTGTGCCCTACTCGATTCCACAGCAACAGTGCCCCACCATGACAAATGTAATAAAGTTGTATCCTTAACTAAACTTTTGCTTCCCTCAAAGCTGCATATAAATGTAATTGACATGTTTTCCATAACTAAACTTTTGCTTCCCTTACAGACATATATAAAGGTAATAAATTGACGTATTCCTAACTAACCATTTGCTCCACCTACAGGTAAGTACAAACTTACCTTTGCTTCCCTTACAGGTGTTGATAAATCTAATGAAATCTTTTGTGCCCTACTCGATACCACAGCAACAGTGCCCCGCCATGACAAATGTAATAAAGTTGTATCCTTAACTAAACTTTTGCTTCCCTCAAAGCTGCATATAAATGTAATTGACATGTTTTCCATAACTAAACTTTTGCTTCCCTTACAGACATATATAAAGGTAATAAATTGACGTATTCCTAACTAACCATTTGCTCCCCCTACAGGTAAGTACAAACTTACCTTTGCTTCCCTTACAGGTGTTGATAAATCTAATGAAATCTTTTGTGCCCTACTCGATACCACAGCAACAGTGCCTCACCCATGCCAAATGTGTGTACACGGTTATTAATATTTTCTCCACAGGCACTCCCACAGGAGCCCCTTTACCATGCCCCCAAATACTCAATCCACTGCAGTAACAGTACTTTAAACTTTGCTCCTGTTGGAGGCCCACTTACTCTACAGCCGCAGCAGCGTTTTACCATGCTTCCGCCGAAGCCCTTTGTCTTCGCTTCTCAGCAGCTGAAGCTAGCATTACAGGAGACAATGATCACCACCTCCTCCTGTTCTTCTCAAAGCACCATATTTCCCCATTCGATTGCTTGCTGGACTTACCCATTCAATGCTGTGAGCTCTCTCTCTCCTTATAGAGCAGTCTCCCCTTCAAATCGCAGTGTGAGCCCTCCCTTTCGAATGCAGCATGACCAACTCTTGTTCTCACTTTCCCCATTTGAATGCTTGCTGGGCTTACATGTTTGAATGCTGTGAGCTCTCTCTCTCTCTCTCTCTCTCTCTCCCTTTCTCTCTCTATAGAGCAGTCTCCCATTCGAATCTCAGTGTGAGCTCTCCCTTTCGAACGCAGCATGACCAACTCTTGTTCTCACTTTCCCCATTTGAATGCTTGCTGGGCTTACCCATTCGAATGCCGTGATCTCTCTCTCTCTCTCTATAGCAGGGGTGGGGAACCCTGCTTCTGGAGGACCACTGTCCTTCAGAGTTTAGCTCCAACTTTAATCAAACACACCTGCCCTTAATTTTTTCAAGTAATCCGGGAGACCTTGATTAGTTTGCCCAGGTTTGTTTGATTAGGGTTGGAGCTAAACTCTGCAGGACAGTGCTGTGATCTCTCTCTCTCTCTATAGAGCAGTCTCCCGTTCAAATTGCAGTGTAAGCACTCCATTTCAAACGCAGTGCGAGCCAACTCTCGTTTCCACCTTACCTGTTCGCATGCTGTGAGCCCATCCACTTCTACAACGAGTGGTCATCTCCCGTTCGAATTGCAGTGTAGCCCTCTCAACCAGCCATCATACAAAACTCACCTTCAAACACACGCATAAAGCGCTCCCTCTATACAGACTTTGGGGGGAAGAACAATTCAGAAGTATCCGCCAAGCCAATTTACCAAATAGAATTGTTGCTGGCTCACTGTCCTAAATACTTCCTGCCATAGCCAAGGTACCGATCTTTCATCTTAATGCCTTTTTGGAGGGCAATCAGGACTCGAGTCGAGTCTCGAGCTCCGAGCCCTCCAGTATACGGACAGCAAGCCAAATACGTTTACTGCTTCAACACAAGATTACATTAACATACGAACTACTGAAATGGAGTTATTAAACAGAGATTTGGGAGGAGCATGTTAATTTTAATCTGACAAATCACAGCCCATGAGCAGAAGTATATAAGCTGCTGCTTACCTGCTTCCTGTGACAACTCTCCTGACATTCCATCTCCACCTATTCTATAGATTCATTATCTAAATATGTAAAGTCCGGGGGGGTAATCAGGACTCAAGTCGAGTCTCGAGCTCCGAGCCCTCCAGTATATGGACAGCAAGCCAAATATGTTCACTGCTTCAACATAAGATTACATTAACATACGAACTACTGAAAGGCTCGTTTGAGATGAGTAAGTTCTGTGCAGAACCGATCACCGGTGATCACCAGCAGGTGCATGCCGGTTAGATATCTGTCTGACTTGCTGTGATGTCGTGACTACGTATGTCAAAAAAATGTCCCACAACAGCTTATGAACGTGAATCCCGCAATATCTGCCTTTGATCTCATATTGGATCAAGTGAGAATTGTCCAACTTGACAGCACTTATTTCACTCCTCCCCGACTGCAGCCATCTACTCTCGTCTACTTTCAAGGCAAGGCATTTGGCATCTCAAACAAGCCTAATGTTTTGTCTCATCATTGTATTTCTCAACAATAAAGTTGTAAAATGCTGCACAAGGACTGACATAAACTGCAGTTTTAAAGTTGAACAACTCTCACACTACAAAAAGGTTTGTAAGTAGCTTCACTACTTGTAGTTAGTTACTCGCCATCACTGATGTAGCATCAGTGTAAGCCAGTGGCACCTTTAACTCATTGATTCAAAGAAACTATTCACAAACAGATCATGTCTAGAGTGGCGGTCACAGTGACTTTTGCATGGTGAAATTCTGCAGGTAAAGAAGGGTGTGTGTGGCAGCAGGGGTGTGTTCAAGCATCCGTCCGGAGAGAGAGAAAGCGGTAAGGGCGCTTGCACCTGAGCTAGATTATGTTTAACACCTGTCTCTAATTCCAATGAGCAGGGGGAGAGCGGCATATAAACAGCCACGCCACCAGCAACCGAGAGAGAGAGACTGGCACAAGGAAGGCCACGGTGCTACAGAAGCTGTTGTGTTTATTGTGTTTGTGAAGCTAAAGTTTTTAAGTAACTATTTGCCTGTGAAGCTGATGTGTTTAAATAACTCTGTGCCTGTGAGACTGTTGAGTTTGTGAAACTGTAAGCATCAAGGTGGCCAAATTAAATGCTTACCTGAACCTGGAAACCTCGCTTCCCTGTTCTCCTTTCCACTGAACAGTGTTACAGTGTGTCAGTGTGAAGCTTGTGTGAAATCCCCCAAAACTACTTGTCAAGTAACATAATTTTATGCTGCATTTTATACTCTTAGAGGTAGAAGTTATAAAGAAACACACCACTAACTTGATTTCCTCGTCCATGTTTAATATTCAGTAAAGCTATTTCTAGGAAGCACTGCCCTTACACAGGTAACTGCCAAACCAAATTTCCTATTGGTCAGCGGGGAAAATCTGTGTGTCACAGTTTGCCAAACTTGAACTCTAAGCGCAACTTGCATAGGGAAATTATTTGCCATCTGAAGTCCATTAGGTGAAATACCTGATCACACGAATTCCCATTGAAATGACTGGATTTTTTGCACATGGAATTTCACTGTGCAAAGGTAAATGTGACCGCGCCTTAAATGTTGTCTTTGTTTTTGTAGTTTTTTATTGTCAAACAAACTAAAAATACAATGACTTTAAACAGTCTGAGACTCCATAACTCACAGCACAGAAGATGCTTAAAAAGCACAAGACACTTACCTGCATCCACAAACACACACTCTCCTTCTGTATTTCTCTTGTCATTGATGCCACTTAGATGATTTCTTTCTGTCTGCATGCCTGATGGGATACTGTATGTTGAGGGGGTCGTCTTGAAGTGAATGGCCGCACACTTATACACAGTGTCTGTGTGTCAGTTCTGTGTGGATGAGACTGAATTAAGAAGAGATAGGAGGAGAATTGTTTGGGGCAGAAAAAGCTCCATCACTTTGCCAAATGTTCCTGGGACAGAATGACACAATTTCGAGCATTCTACAGTGGAAATGGGATGCCTCAGATGTTCAAGGAAGTCTGGAGTCCACTGTAAATCTAGGCCACTTGCAATCAAGCATTACTAAATGAACTTCAGATAAACTTGCCATTTCTCTCGCTTGGAGAAGAGACTCACATGACTGTATCAAGAGATTCTACACCTACAGATACACATTTATGTGTTTTATCAGATTCATGTCTGATTATAAATCATTTGTAGACCAGATGCACAAACAGTTTATGATGCAGCTGCTGATATTAAACATCCACAAGTTCATCAGATCCTTCTACAATTTGTGTTTTATATGTGTTCAATCAAAATCATTTTAAACTGTAATTGTGTATCACAGCATCCAATCAGAGCATCTTTAAATCTTCATGCTGTTTAAGTTAATGTAAAACCACAAACATCTGATGAATAACAATCATAACTGAATTGAGAATTCCTTTCAAATTCCAATTAAATTCCCATATTAAAAAAGGATGACTTGTATTTCAAACTTTTAAGTAGAATAAAAGAAAATACAATTCAATGCAAATAAATTAGTGTAACTGCTGAAAGAGTCATTTTTAAGAATACATTTCATTTTTCAATGTGAATTACCCATAAACACAACATATGGAGTATTTCCAGAAACATTTGATGATGGTAGGCTAATAATCAATGTTTGAAATGACACCTAATAGAAATTTGTATTTAATTTATATGTATTTTAAATCATATTTACTGAACATAAATGAATGACTTTTAATTTCCCAGACTTTATTCCAATAGTATATAAGCAATAGATTCAATATTTGTGTAATTAAAGTATCAGGCCTAGTTTTCATATATATTTAATAATGATATAAAAACAATTATTCATATTATTCATATTATAATTAATTAATGTAATAAAATGAATTATATGAAAAAGTAATGCATTAAAAAAATTAACGCAATTAATGATGCCCCTGACCCATATGTACATTTTGTAACAAGTACTGTACGACACATGATCTCTGTTTCTAATGCCGAAATTCATGCGTTCATGACCTCAAGACTAGATTACTGTAATGCATTACTGTGAGGATGTCCTGCAGGTTCCATAAATAAACTTAGTCTCCACAGTACTTATATGACCTTCTATCATGCTATATTCCATCACGTTCACTAAGATTGCAAAATTCTGGCCTGCTAATACCTAGAATATCAAAATCCACAAAAGGAGAGAGATCCTTTTCCAATTTGGCTCCTAAACTATGGAATAGTCTCCCAAACACTGTTCAGGACACAGACACAATCTCTCAGTTTAAGTCTAGACTAAAGACTCATCTTTTCAGCCAGGCATACACCTAATTTATCTATCAACTCATAGTTATGCTGCATTAGTTAGGTCTGCCAGAATCAGAAACACATCTCATATTCTATAATCCTATTTTAAAGTGAATGGCATCTACGCTAATTATTATTCTATTTGTCTCCTTGTCTTAACCTCGGTATACTTATCCTGATGTTACCAGAGCCTGCCAGATCCAGCTAGTGGCTGGAGCTTGTTTTGTGGATGAATCTACACATTCTGTGTGTTTATTCTGCCTATTGGCTGGAGTTTGTTTTATAGATTATCTTCTGTTGTGTAATTCTGTCTCACAAAATTTTTATATAAACACCAGACTTGAACAATCTGAGAGCAAAGTTGTTGCGGGGGCTCTCATAGGCGTACATGGACTGTTTGAGTTTAGAGGGATGGATGCCAGTTGCAAGCACGAGAACTCGTGGATTTGGAAGGCAATATTAAAAGTGCCGAGGCAGAGCTGAAGTGCCGAATGTCGTCTGATGGCCTCAGAGATTTGACCCAATTGAAATACAGATATAATACTATTTTGTCATGGAAGGTGGAATTTTGGCTATTCAGGGCAAGACAGTCATGCTTTGAGTCAGGAGATAAAGCAGGGAAGCTTTTGGCTAGATATATAAAGCAGAGAGAGTCTTTTTCTACCATTCCCTCAGTGAAATCTGCTGGTGGTAAAATATTTACCTCGGCCATTAAAATTAATAATTATATTAATAATGATTGCTGACAAGTCAATTGGGTATTGCAGATAATCTTAAATACCAACAGGTTGACCAGAACTCTGGAGTTTCGGGAGACTCCACAGTCTCTCTCTTCTCAAATAATAACATAATTTCAACTGAACTGAAATGAAAGAAAGAGTGATTTTATCCTGTTCCTTCCTGTTCCTGTTGCTGACGGCACACTGCACGAGTGTTTGTAGCCTGCTAACCTGCTTAGCATTGCTTATTCTTATTTTTATACGTTCATCATTTTATCCTTTGTCATTTTACCACATGTTTCGGGTTTTTCCACTTTTCTACTGTTTCATCTGTGTGTATTTTACCTGTTGCTGCTGGTGCCTAGCTCGAGTCTGTGTTTAAAGCCTGCTAGCTTTTTTAGCATCGCTTATCTATCTGTTTTCAGCATTTAATCCTTATCATCTGCCATTTTTCAGCATGCATCGGCTTCCCCCCCCCATTATTCTCTTATCGCGATTCAACTGCATGCATTTTCTGCGTGCATCCACTTTTATCCTCTGTGTTACAAGGATTATTGCATCGATCTCAAAGCACCACTTATCAAGAACAACCTTAACAACAAACAGTTGCTTGAGGGATTCACATTGATCACAAACCCTCACCGCTCAGGAACAACCAACAACAACAACAACAAACAATTGTGGTAAGTCATGGCATCTGCTCATGTTATTTCTTCTTGCATTGCATGTTGCATATTTATGATAGCTTCTTCCGTCAGCAGTGAGGGATTCACATGTGATAAATGTAAGGAATTAGTCAGGCTGATGGACAAGTTTAATGAGTTAGAGACATGCATCCAAATGCTAGTGGAGGTCAGTGAGAAAGAGAAGCTGGTAGACACTGTTTTGGATGCATGTAGAACAATGAGCAACACACACACTTTGGTTCTGGCTCTAGAGCCCCTGCAGCAGGGCGTTTGGGTGATGTCTCGGCAGCATACTCACTCAGCAAAGTGACACCACTCCCCCATTCCTGTTAGGGTTTCAAATCGATTCTCCCCACTCAGTGATGCACCCACTGATAATCATGTTGAAAGAGCCCTAATAATTGGTGATTCTATTGTAAGGAATGTGGAAATAGAGACTCCGGCCACTATTGTCAAATGTATTTCTGGGGCTCGAGTGTCTGACATCAGATAAAATTTACAAGTGCTGGCTAATGCTAAATGTAGATTTTCTAAAATTGTTATTCATGTTGGCACTAATGATGTACGGCTTTGCCAGTCGGAGATCACTTGAGATAATGTTAAAGAGGTGTGTGAACTTTCAAAAATGATGTCAGACACTGTTATATGCTCCAGCCCCCTCCCTGCTCTTCGTGGTGACGAGGTTTATAATAGAATAATGTCACTGAATGGCTGGATGTCTGAGTGGTGTCTGGAGAATAGCATAGGATTTATAGACAATTGGAAGAGTTTTTGGTTTAGACCTGATCTGCTAAAGAGTTTGGCTCCTAGTCTTAATAATGATAGTATCTGACTAACTGGGGCCCAGGTCAGGAAGCAGACAAACTGGTTAATCTGAATGCCTGCTAGCTGCCTTGAGACATCACACAGGTTTCATAAACTACAACACATAGAGACTGTATCACCTAGATATCTCATAGATACTGTGTCTGTTCTCTGAACTACCAAACACAAAACTCTCACTAAATCATTTAGAAAATGTTTTTATTAAGGTCAAACTTGAATAAACAAAAATATTAAAGATAAACATCATATGAAGGTAGGGCTACTAAACATTAGATATCTTTAGATAGATATTAGATAACATTAGAGGACAGGATATAAGTTTTTAAGTCTTTTGAACTAATAATGCTTAATGTGACACCATCAGATATAAATGAAAAAAAAAAAAAAACTCTGTCGTCTTTTGCCCTTGCTACAGTATATAGATCACCTGGGCCTTATTCTGATTTCCTTGGTGAATTTGCTAATTTTATATCAGGTCTAGTAGTTACTGTAGATAGAGCTTTAATTGTTGGTGACTTCAACATTCACAAAGATAAGGAAAATGACACATTGGGATCAGCATTTATCAATATTCTCAACTCTCTTGGAGTCAGACAAAATGTGACAGGACCAACTCATCACCATAATTATAGGCTAGATTTAATTCTGTAGTATACTATAAAAACATTTCCGCAGAGCGATGACATCTCAGATCATTACCTCATCTCTTGTATGCTGCAATCAGCTAATGTTACTCAAGCTACACAACACTATCATTTACAAATAACTATTCTTTCAACCACTAAAGACAGCTTCACTAAAATCTTCCAGATCTATCTCATACACTCAATAAGCCCCAAATCTAGAACAACTTGATGAAATAACTTAAAAATAAATGCAGTCTTCTCTAGCACTCTTGATATTGTCACCCCCCTTCGATTAAAGAAAGTTAAAGAAACAAGCTCCGCACCATGGTACAATGATCACAAGAAACAAGCCCCGCACCATGGTACAATGATCACACTCTTGCTCTCAAGAGAGCAGCTCAGAAAATGAAGCGCAAGTGGAAGAATACAAAATTAGAGGTATTTCACGGTGCATGGAAGGATAGTGTCTGTAGCTACAGACAGGCTCTAAAAGCTGCCAGGTCAGCATATTTTAGCAAACTCATAGAAAATAACCACAACAATCCTAGGTATTTATTCAGTACTGTGGCTAAATTGGTTAGGAATAAAGCCTCAACTGAACCAGATATTCTGTATCAGCACAATAGTAATGACTTCATGAATTTCTTTACTAATAAAATTGAAATAATCAGAAATAAAATTGGAATTATGCAATCATCTGTAACAGTACCTCAGAAAACAGTGTCTCATAATTTTACTTATGTACAGCTTTAATCCTTCGCTGTCATAGGTCATGAAGAGCTAACAAAACTTATCGAAACATCAAAAGCCACAGCATGTATGTTAGTTCCAATACCAACTAAGCTTATAAAAGATGTATTCCCTGTAATCTCAGAACCTCTTCTTAATATTATTAACTCCTCGTAATCCTTAGGACATATCCCTTGTTCCATTTATTAAGAAGCCACAACTTGATAATGGAGAACTGGCTAATTATAGACTGATTTCAAATCTCCCGTTTATCTTGAAAATACTAGAAAAGGTAGTGTCCTCCCAACTATGTTCATTTCTACAGAGAATAGTGTATATATATAAACAATTTCAGTCAGGATTTAGGCCACATCACAGTACAGAGACTGCCCTTATCAGAGATACAAATGACTTGCTCTTATAATCTGATCACGGCTGCATTTCACTTCTAGTGCTTTTAGATCTTAGTGCTGCCTTCAACACGATAGATCACAACATTCTCTTGAATAGGCTAGAGAATTATGTTGGCATTAGTGGACTTGCATTAGCATGGTTTAGGTCCTATTTAGCAGATCACTACCACTTGGTCTATGTAAATGAGGAATAGTTAAGTATGGAGTGCCACAGGGATCAGTTTTAGGGCCTCTGCTTTTCTCCTTGTATATGCTTCCCTTGGGAGATATTATCAGGAATCGTGGAATAAATTTCCACTGTTATGCCAACAATATCCAACTTTATACTTCTTCAAAACCTGATGAAATTTCACAATTCTCCAAATTAGTAGAGTATATCAATTAAATCAAAGATTGGATGGCCAGAAATTTCCTTCTACTCAATTCTGACAAAACAGTGGTACTAATTATTGGACCAAAAACCTCTAATAACTAGCCGCTAAAATATAATTTGACTCGATTGATGTACTGCTACATCAGAACTATTACTTAGGTGTTATTTGATACCAATCTGTCCTTTGAAAATCAAATTACCAATGTTTGTAGAACAGCATTGTTGCACCTAAGAAATATTGCGACAAATGCTCTCTGTTGCTGATGCAGAAAAACTAATTAATGCATTCACGACCTCAAGACTAGATTATTGTAATGCATTACTAGGAGGATGTCCAGCAAAATAAATAAATAAACTTTAATTGGTTCAAAATGCAGCAGCCAGAGTGCTGAATAGAACCAAGAAATATGATCATATTAGCCCCATTTTATCGTCGTTACATTGGTTACCTGTTAAATTTCATATTAATTTTAAAATTCTGTTAACTACTTACAAAGCTTTGAATGGTCTAGCTCCGCAGTATTTAAGTGACCATCTACCATGCTATATTCCATCACGTTCATTACAACCGCAAAATTCTGGCCTGTTAATAATTCCTTTTCATATCTGGCTCCTAAACTATAAACTATGGAATAGTCTCCCTAACACTGTTCGGGATGCAGACACACTCACTGAATTTAAGTCTAGACTAAAGACTCATCTATTTAGCCAAGTATACACCAAATTTATCCTTCAACTCACAATTAGGCTGCTTTAGTTAGGTCTGCCGGAACCAGAAACCAGACACATTGATCATGATCTATAACTCTGCAATAAATTGAATGGCATCTATGCTAATATTATTCTATTTGTATCCATGTCTCAACCTCGGGACTCCTATCCTGGGGTCACCAGAACTGGATGGATCCAGCTCCATTCCTGCTTTGTGTTGGATTCCACTGCTATGTGTCTCTGAGTGATGACGACTAAATGCAGCCAGTGCCAGCCAAACATCACTTCAGTCTATTATGATGGACTTCAGAGGATGAACTGATGCCAACTCCAACCATAAGACATGGGATACATCATATGTCATTGCCTGAACCTCGGACTTAGGATAGACCTCACCGAAATTACCGGTGATGCACCTCACTGATCTCTGCCTGCTTCACCTTGGTCTAATGATGGACTATACTCTTATAATGGAATACACAGACTATCAATTAATTGCCAACAAAAGCCTTCATCAGCCAACTAACAAAGGACAATGCATCTATGTGAAAATCTGCAGTTAATCCAGGATGAACTTAAAAGACATTAGTCATTAATCTTACAGTTCTTACAAAATCTTTGTTTAAACACTGACCCTTAACACTTAGTTTAATAATTTTAAACCATGACTTGCACTGCACACAAATAACTAATATTGGCATTATATTCATGATCTTAGACAGAGGGGAACTGGCCCCCAAAGGGAGCCTGGTTTCTCCCAAGGTTATTTTTCTCCATTAACCAACATCTTATGGAGTTTTGTGTTCCTTGCCACAGTTGCCTTCGGCTTGCTCACTTGGTTTCTAACTACAATTATTATTTAATTACTTATTTTTAAACACAATTCACAATCGTATTTAATCAAACTACACAATGATGACTCTAAGGCATTATAGATATTACAGTTTCATTTTCTGTTAATGCATGATTTTCTGTAAAGCTGCTTTGAAACAATGTGTTGTGAAAGGTGCTATACAAATAAAAATTACTTGACTTTTAAAGAATTCTATCTTGATCTCTATAGTTCCACATCTTCATCTACTGAAGAAGATATTAGAAACTTTGTGGAACCATTAGATCTCCCTAAACTAATGACTGAAAAATGTTCTTTATTCTGAGATAACCTTGGGAGAACTTGGTGAGGTAATTAAGGCCTTGTCTACAGGCAAGGCTCCGGGGCCAGACAGCTTTGCCGCTGAATTTTTTAGATCTTATGCTACAGAATTAGCTTAACTTTTGTTAGAAGTTTATACGGAATCATTAAAGAATGGAAAGCTTCCACCAACCAAGAAACAAGCCTGGATCAGTCTGATTCTTAAAAAGGACAAAGATCCAAGTGAGTGTAAGAGTTACTGTCCAATTTTCCTGATCCAGCTATACATAAAAATATTGTCAAAAATCCTGGCTGACCGATTAAGTAAAGTTATGATATCTCTTATACATACAGTTCAGTTGGGGTTTATTTGGGGCCAAAGCTCTTCTGATAACATTAGGCGTTTCATCAATATCATATGGTCAGTGGTGAATGATTAGACTCCGGTCGCTGCCATCTCAGTTGACGCTGAAAAGGCATTTGATATGGTAGAATGGGATTATCTTTTTAAGATTTTGGAAATATATGGGTTTATGGAATACTTTTATTGGATGGATTAAGTTACTTTATAGATACCCAGTAGCAGCGGTACAAACAAATTTATTAATTTCAGATTATTTTACTCTTGATAGGGGCACCCAGCAGAGTTGCCCTCTTTCCCCATTATTGTTCTGTCTTGGCCTGGAACCATTAGCAGCCACGAAAGGAAGATGATTTCTCAGGGGTGGTGGCAGGAGGTATGGTGCATAAGCTTTTACTCTACACAGATAATTTTTTATTATTTGTCTCCGACCCCACTAGATCTATGCCATGCCTCCACAGAATCATTAATTCCTTTTCTCAGGATACAGAATCAATTGGTCTAAATCCAATGCTTTGGCTCTGACAGCATACTGCCCAGGGCATTAAGAATTTGGGTATTTTACAATTTATCCCATTCACAGAAATAGTGCTTTCATGGACAGTCGAATTTGGAGGTTTTGAAGGGCTTATGTTGTTCATGCGGGGTCAGAGAGTCACCTAAATATGATATTTCATAATTTTCTGTATACTTTATAATGTTGGTGGACATTAGCAGGTCTATACAATATATTGGAAATGGACATTTAGTATGTTGGTGGACACAGAATTAATAGACCTATACAATAAATTGGAAATGGACATTTAGTATATTGGTGGACACAGGGTAAATACACCTATACAATAAATTGGAAATGGACATTTAGTATGTTGGTGGACAAAGGGGTAAAAGACCAATACAATAAATTGGAAATGGACATTTAGTATGTTGGTGGACACAGGGTTAATGCACCTATACTATCAATTGGAAATGGACATTTAGTATGTTGGTGGACACAGGGTTAATAGACCAATACAATATATTGGAAATGGATATTTAGTATGTTGGTGGACACAGGGGTAATAGACAATACAATAAATTGGAAATTGACATTTAGTATGTTGGTGGACACAGAGGTTAATAGACCTAGGTCTGTTGGGTCAAAGTGGGCAAAATAGTTGGTTAGGGGGCAGATAGTGGGTATGTGGATGGACCCGGCACCTCCGGGTGGTCCGGGGGTTTTAGGGTTCAAATTGGGCAAAATAGTTGGTTAGGGGGCAGATAGTGTGTCTGTGGACGGCACTGCCCCCTCCTGTTGGTACAGGGGTCTTAGGGGGTCTCATTGGTCAAATTGGGAAAAATAGTTGGTTAGGGAGTAGATAGTGGGTCTGTGGATGGCCCCACCCCCTCAGGTTGGTACAGGGGTCTTAGGGGGTCTCATTGGTCAATTGGGCAAAATAGTCTGTAAGGGGGCAGATAGTGGGTCTGTGGAAAGCCCTGCCCCCTCCCCTCCAGGTGGTCCGGGAGTCTCATTGGGCAAATTTGTCAAAATTGTTGGTTAGCGGACAGATAGTGGGTCTGTGCACAGCCCCACTCCTTCCGTGTGGTCCGGGGGTCTCATTGGGCAAATTGGGCAAAATAGTTGGTTAGGGGACAAATAGTGGGTCTGTGGAAGGTCCGGCTCCCACCCGAATAGTCCGTGGGTCTTTGGGGGTCAGTGGGACCAGCCTGCCATGAGAGGGGCCTGCCTGCAATCTATATGAATGGTGAAGGCACCCATTCATTTAAGCCAGAAGTGGGACGTGAGGCCACCATTCCGTGGGTGAAAGCCAAAATGCAGGGGAAATGCTCAGTCAGGGGGATTCCTTTTAATGCCCGTAGTGGGGGTCCGCAGGGTCCGAGATGCAGCATGCCATCACAGATCATCCCTGTGGGCCCCCCAGAAGGAAAGGGTGTCGGCCCACTGTCCACGAAAATTTCTGGGGACCAGCACGAAGCATCCACGAACCCGCATCCATTTCCCCATTTCCTAAATGCTATGATGCCACCTGTTAAAAATCTTGGCCTTATGTAAGAAAGTGAAAGCTGTGTTAGTCATTACAACGTCATGGTTACTTGTGTAACCTCCGTTCCCTGATGGAGGGAACGAGACGTTGTGTCAATGTAGTGACACAAAGGGTCACTCTTGGGAGCCCGAGACACCTCTGATCTTTGATAAAAGGCCAATGAAAATTGGCGAGTGGTATTTGCATGCCACTCCCCCAGACATACAGGTATAAAAGGAGCTGGTATGCAACCACTCATTCAGGTTTATGCTGAGGAGCCGAGACAAGGTCCAGCCATTTCAGCAGGTAGTTCAGCGTTGTGGCAGGAGGGACACAACGTCTTGTACTCAAGTAACCATGACGTTCCCTGTCTGTCACTCACTTGTCACTCTGACACTCTGACACTAGGGGTCCCTATACAAAACGCAGCAACTGGCTGAACTGTGTTACGTGAACTGGCGGTGTGTGACGGGCAGACAACTGTGTGCCTCGTAGCCAGTGCACCAGGCCGACACGTAACCTCCCCCAACATAGTTATGAGTGTCGAATGGCCCTTTGGGGACAAGTCGACTACCCAAAAGATAGAGACAGGCTAACCCAGTCGTGGCCTCTTTTCCCCTTCTTTTTTTCCACTCCCTAAAAAACTAGGGGGATTATCCGACTGTGCCGCAAGGTCTAATCAGGGGGTGTCCCACCCAAGGGGAGGATGCCGCAGAGACCACACCACGCCCAAAGAGAGGGGGGGATATTTAAGTGGAAAAATACGTCACATGGTCTTGCCGACCATGTGGAGAGTCTCATGGTAGATCCTACCCAACGGGGGAGGAGTTACTACAAACATGGAGACTGTGGCAGAGGGGGCTCTGCCCAAGGAAGACGCAGTTTGCCAACAGGGAAACGAATTAGCGGAAGATATACATTGCATGGGGTTACCTTACAGGGAACTGCCACATGCGGAGCACCTACCCCAGAACAGGGCTCTTAGTTAGCACGTGTACTGGGCCGGCAGCGAGTCTCTCTGAAAACTCGACTGCCACAGGGCTCGGAGGAAGTCAACCAGGGAACATAGTTTGTGAACACTACTGGGAATTAATAGCGCATGTCTTCAGCTCAGAGGAGGTGAAAGGCACTATGTGCAAGCAATACACCTGGCCGGCTATCCCGGGCTTATCCGCTTGTATTGCGTGCTACTACCTGGGATGAAACCAGTTCCACTCGGAGGTTGTAGAACCTTGCAAATGTGTTGGGTGTTGCCCAGCCCGTTGCTCTGCAAATGTCTGTTAGAGAGGCACCCCTGGCCAGGGCCCAGGAGGCCGCTATTGCCCTGGTAGAATGTGCTCATAGCCCTACCAGGGGTGGCACGTCCTGGGCGTGATATACCATAGCTATGGCGTCAATGAGCCAGTGGGTGATCCTCTGCTTGGAGACAGCACTTCCTTTCCGCTGTGCACCAAAGCAGACAAAGAGCTGCTCAGAGATCCTAAAGCTCTGTGTGCGATCCAAATAGATGCATAAAGCGCGCACCGGACACAGCAATGACAGGGCTGGGTCTGCCTCCTCCTGGGGCAGCGCTCGCAGGTTCACTACCTGGTCCCTAAAGGGGTCGTGGGAACCTTGGGCACATAGCCCGGTCGGGGTCTCAGGATCAGGTGAGAGTATCCCAGACCAAAATCCAGGCACATTTCGCTGACAGAGAATGCCTGCAGGTCTCCTACCCTCTTGATGGAAGTGAGCGCAGTCAGGAGGGCAGTCTTCAAAGAGAGTTCCTTAAGCTCAGCTGACTGCAAAGGCTCAAAGGGGGCTCTCTGTAGACCCTGAAGAACTACAGAGAGGTCCCATGAGGGAATGAGGTACGGTCTGGAGGGATTCAGCCTCCTGGTGCCTCTCAGGAACCCGATGATCAGGTCGTGCTTCCCTAAGGACTTACCGTCCACTGTGTCGTGATGTGGTGCAATAGCAGCAATGTACACCTTCAAAGTGGAAGGGGACAGCCACCCTTCCAACCTCTCCTGCAGGAAGGAAAGCACCGATCCAACTGCGCATCTCTGGGGGTCTTCCTGTTGGGAAGAACACCCCTTAGCGAACAGACACCACTTAAAGGCATACAGGTGCCTCGTAGAGGGAGCTCTAGCCTTAGTGATCATGTCTACCACCGGGCAGTGGGAGGATTCTTGGGAGGCAAACAGGTGCACCTGTGCCTGTCCGAATCGACTCCAAATCAGCTGGACCACCTGAGGGTGGAGTCTCAAATCTCCCCTGAGGGTAACCTGCCATGACAGCATGTCTGCTGTAGTGTTGAGGTCGCCCGGGATGTGAGTGGCTCGCAGTGACTTGAAGTGCTGCTGACTCCAGAGGAGGAGATGGCGGGCGAATTGTGACACACAATCGAGAGTGCAGACCACCTTGGCGGTTGACATATGCTACCATTGCCGTGTTGTCTGTCCAAACTAACACGTTCTTGCCCTGGATCAATGGCTGAAACCTCCGCAGGGCGAGCAGAATTGCCAACAACTCGAGGCAGTTGATGTGCCAATGCAGTCGCGGGCCCAGCCATAAGCCGGCGGCTGCGTGCCCATTGCAAACAGTGCCCCAGCCCATTTTGGAGGCATCTGTTTTGACCACGACGTGCCTGGAGACCTGCTCTAGGGGAACACCTGCCCGTAGAAATGAGAGGTCGGTCCAAGTGCTGAAAAGACAGTGACAGACTGGCGTGATGACCATGCGATATGTCCCGCGGTGCCATGCCCATCTTGGGACTCAAGTCTGAAGCCAGTGCTGAAGCGGTCTCATATGCATCAACCCGAGCGGGGTGGCCACCGCTGAGGATGCTCTGAAAGAGTTTCAGTGAAACCGCTGTTTTCTGTTTGAATGCCTTCAAACAGGCCAGCACCGACTGTGCGCGCTCGTTCGTGAGGCGCGCTGTCAAAGAGACTGAGTCCAATTCCAAACTGAGGAAAGAGATGCTCTGAACCTGGAATAGCTTGCTCTTTTCCCAGTTGACCCGAAGCCCTAATCGGCTGAGGTGTGAGAGCACCAAGTCCCTGTGTGCACACAACATGTCCCGAGAGTGAGCTAGGATTAGCCAATCCTCAAGATAGTTGAGAATGCGAATGCCCACTTCCCTTAACGGGGCAAGGGCTGCCTCTGCAACCTTCGTGAAGATGCGAGGGGACAAGGACAGGCTAAAAGGGAGGATCTTGTACTGATACACCTGACCCTCAAATGCAAGCTGCAGGAAGGGTCTGTGTCGAGGTAGAATCTAGACATGGAAGTACGCGTCCTTCAGGTCTACTGCCTTGAACCAATCTTGATGCCAGACACTTGTCAGAATGTGTTTTTGCATCAGCATCTTGGACGGGAGTCTGTGTAAAGCCCGGTTCAGCACTCGCAGTTCCAAGATTGGCTGCAACCCACCTCCTTTTTTTTTCAGTAGGATGAAGTAGGGGCTGTAAAACCCCTTCTTCATCTCGGCCGGAGGGACAGGTTCTATCACACCCTTCCGTAGGAGGGTGGCGATCTCTGCGTGCAAGGTAGCAGCGTTTTCGTCCTTCACCAAGGTGAAGTGGATACCGCTGAACCTGGGCGGATGCCTGGCGAACTGAATCACGTAGCCAAGTCGGACGGTCCAGACCAGCCATCACGATGGATTGGAGCTCCATGCAAGGGGGATCAAAGGGACAATCTCGTTGGACGTACCGGCGGGTGGGGCCTCGCGGCAGGCGGAGCTTGAGATGCCACACCATGTCGTGGCCATGCTGAGTTCAGGGACATCGAAGTACTTACCTGGCTCCTTGTGACCACCCCCGGAACAGCCTGGGATGGGGGAGGAAGAGGCCTGTCCTCGTGACCTGTGGAGACTGTCACATCGGGGGCGGATTTGTGCCACAGCTGGGCGCTCAGGGGAGGGAAGACCGCTGCTGGAGCGCCAAACCTGCCAAATAGAGTGGTGGACGGTGGTCATGATGATGGCCATGCACACCGGATACGTGACCCAGGGAACAAGGAAACTGCTCTTGCTGAACTCTTGGGTACTGCAGCCACTTGGCATGCAGCGCAATTAAATGCAAAGATAACAAAAAGATTCTCCTCCTGGCCCTCGACTGGGGGATGGAGTGGTCTGCTTACCAGCTCCAGAGCAGCGGGTTTTGTCATCCCTGGGTTGCCCATCTCAGGGGCGCTTTGAAGCCTTTCACGGGTTCTTGGCGACCGCGAGACGGGTGGCGTATGCTTCCTGTGGTGGGCTCCATACCGGGGCCAGGCCAAATGGGTGGGCTGCAGCGGAGCCGGTGCAGTCACCGCAGGGGGATGCCCTTGGTGACGAGCAGACGGGGTGCAGGATCTTGAGCCGCGCCGGGGCAGGATATGCCGGATAGTCTTCGTCTGCTGCTTCACCATCGAGAACTGCTAGGCAAAGTCCTCGACGGTGTCGCCGAATAGGCCAGCCTGGAAAATGGGGGCAACAAGGAACCGTGTCTTGTCGGCCTCACCCATCTCGACCAGGTTGAGCCAAAGGTGGCGCTCCTGGACCACTAATGAGGTCATCGTCCACCCGGGAGACCGCGCTGTGACCTTCGTCGCTCGGAGAGCGAGGTCAGTCGCCGAGCGCAGTTCCTGCATCAATTCCGGGGTGGAACTACCCTCGTGCAGTTCCTTTAGCGCCTTGGCGGACTTGCAGGAGAGCCATGGCGTGCAGGGTGGAGGTGGCTTGTCCAGTGGCACCGTAGACCTTGGCCGTCAGAGACGACGTAAACCTACAGGCCTTGGACGGGAGCTTTGGACGCGGGCATAGTTGCACCGCGAGTGCCTTTATCCACTGGGGGATTGCTGAATAGCACTTGGCCGGCCCAACATCGAGGGTAGTGAGAGCGGGGAAGCTGAAAGATCGGGACCGGGCAGTAAAAAGTGCCTCCCACGACCTTGTCAGCTCTTCATGCACTTCCGGGAAGAAAGGAACGGGGGCGGGGCATGGCTTTGAGTGGCACCGTGAGCCCAGGAACCAATCTTCGAGCCGCAAGGGTTCGGGGGAGAGCGGAGGGTTCCACACTAGCCCGACGCTCGTGGCTGCCCGGGAAAGCATGTCATCATCTCCGTGTCAGCCTGTGACAAGGCGACCACACCTGAAGGGAGGAGCCCAGCTGAGGCTTCCGACTGGACAAGCCCACTCTCCGATCCTGCGCTCGAGAGCTCATCACTTTCGCGGGCTCTGAATAAGAGGTTGAACTCGCTGTGAGACGAGACGGCGGACTCATCCGGAAGCTCGATCGGGGCAGACGAGCATGCTAGGGAATGGGAGGTCTGCGGGGGATACCTGGCAGAGGCAGTCCCATTGGGGTCTCCAAATCGCCCCCAGTGCTAGCCGCGCTGGCTTCATACCCGTGGGTAGAAGGACCGAGGTGGGGAGCCTCTGGGGTGGCTTGCTTTCTTACGAAGGTAAGCCGCGACCGCATCGTTGCCATGGACATGTTCTCACAATGAGTACATGACCCATCCACGAACGCTGTCTCCGCGTGAACAGTGCCCAGACATGAAAGACAGTGATCGTGACCATCAGAAGGCGAGAGATAACGAGCGCAACCAGGAATTACACACAAAGAAAAGGCATCTTTAAAAAGACACGTCTTTAAAAAGATGTTCGCTGTGTGCCACTCTTTTAGAGAAATATACTCTTTTAGAGAAATATATTTTTATTTCTGCCGAAGCACCGAGGGGCATTCTCTGCAGTGCACCAGTGCAGAGGAGGGAGAAGCCGCTGAAATGTGCCATCAGATCCAGCAGAGGTGAATGAACAGTCGTGGGAATTCAGCTTAGTGAGCATGACCGTTTGGCTCCGAAGAGAAAATCTGAATGCGTGGTTGCATACCAGCTCCTTTTATACCCGTATGTCCGGGGGAGTGGCATGCAAATACCACTGGCCAATTTTCACTGGCCTTTTATCAAAGACCAGAGGTGTCTCGGGCTACCAAGAGTGACCCCTAGTGTCACTACATCGACACAACATCGAGTGAGTGACAGATAGGGAACCAAGGTTATTATGTTTTGAATTTTAATTTAGATTTTATTTCTACTTCATTTTTAATTTGTCAACTCAATTTAGTTTTATTTAGAATTATCCCTATGTAAAGAAATAATAGTCTGTACTGAGATTTATTTCTGAATCTTTTTTCTTTATCTGCCGACTGATTTGGGAAAATACAGTAGATACAAATGAGTCAACACAGTAGTAATTAGCACTCACTAAGAAGTTATGTCTCATGATTTGACTGGAAATGCTACATCCAAAAACACTGGAAAAGCCCTAATGATAATATTAGGGCCATGTCGTCACAGATATGATTTTCTAGTTAATTTGCGGGAAACCGCACAATACAGGGCAGTTCTGCGTGCTGCTCGTGTACCTAAATGTGTGCGTGGGCATGTGCGTCTCGCAGCAGCTGCCGCAGAAGATACAAAAATAATAATAATTGATATTTGCTTAAGCGGCAGCCGTGTTGGTCTGCAATCAGTCTGAAATCTTTAAATACCAACCAAAGAAGATTTCATTGAGCTCTTCTTTAACCGCAAAAACATGGAGTATAATAATTTTGAGTCATACATTTAACAGAATTGTCCTTCAAAAGTGTCATAAATATAGGCTAAAAAAAGACTTGCATAAGTTACCAGGTTGTTTACAATAAAAATAAAATAAAATCAATATTTAAAATAAAAACGTCATAAAGTAAATTAATCTCGTAACATGAAGTTTAGCTTCGTATACAAACTCTGTCATCAAATAATAGATTTATTTTATAGTCTATAATTAAATTATAAACAAAATATTTCACTGCCCAAAATATCCTAATATTTTATTGTGCATGGTTGAATGTTGTGAATGTTGGACAAATGCTGTAAAAGAATGTATTTTAAGCAGCTCGTCAATGCTTTGAAAATAGTCAATCAATAATAAATAGGTGCTGTTTATCAGTTTAGACTTGCTGTTTGCTTTAGCAATAATTTGCTTGTGTTGTGATTGCCAAGCTCCAAACCTTCATTTATTTTATCTATTTAGTACCATACAGTGGATACGTCACCTCCAAACTGCAGCAATATGTGTAATGAACCACGTAATGTCATATTCACATCATTTTCATGAGATCAGGCTGAATTCTTTAGTTGTGAATTTTACCCTACACTGTTGTGAGAGCAGCTAAGAAAATCAGTATCAGTTTACTTTGGTTCTGTGTTCTCCTTTGGTGTGTTATGATGGAACACTACTGAGTGCTCAACTGAGGGAAAAAGTGACACAGACGCTGAATCTGCTGCTAAAATTTAGCTTCAGAAGCTGTTTGGTGTCAGAACAATAACCCGTTAAACTGTGTAACCTGTCAGTGTGTTAAATTAAATCAGCTGATCCTCTGCAAAGCTGTTCAATAATGAGAAATAATCTGTATTCAGCCCTGAGAGAGAGTGCAGGATACAATAATGAGAGAGAGACTGTGGTAAATCAAGTCATGTGAAGTTATGCCATTCTCCTTGTGTAAGATCAGTCACACTCTTCTGGAACTTTGAATTATTCATCTTTATTCACCATGAGAGGGTCTGAATCTAAAGAAATTCCCATAGGAAAACATTTATCTATCTATCTTTAATGTCAACTTTAACTTGAGTCTCCTGCTTCCCAGATGTTTTTCCTAAGAAAAGAGCCCACCCTGGAAAACATTTCTTCATAATTTTTTTATTCCTGTTTTCCAGTATATATCCCCAAAAATCCTTAAAACCAGATCAACGTACTTTAAGCAAAATGAGATATTAAGACATTTTTTAGACAATATATCTCAAATTAAAAAATGTTCCTCAGCAACTGGCAATTTTTTCCTTGTTTTAAGCAAAAACTGAAAAAAACGAAATTTCACAAACTGTGGTCAGCCACCTCCAGAAAACAGAGGAAAAAGATGGTAGTTATAGAAGTATCTTGAATGGAAGAGGAAGGGTATATGATTAGAGCAGGGTATATGATTAGTTAGCAAGCAGCAGCAAGGGCGCTGTACAGTATGGGAGGGCACATCTGATAGAGCTTTAGGGTGGGCTGACCGGTGGAAGGTACCCTAAGACAAGCTAAGTTTTCTAATAAAGCCCACCAATGACACCCATCCAAGCCCTGGAAATTTGTCTCAGTGGTATGGCACAGAGGAGAGTTGTCCACTCTTTGATACCCTAAGAGTGAATCTGCAGCACATTGGTGCAAAGATGGTACAGGTGGCGGCATGATTAGGTCCTGCGCAAGCTTGCTGAGACCCTAGAGATGTTTAGAGTAAAGGCAAACATAGGCCACCATACTCCTCAGAGGCAGTTAATTGTTTTGTTCAAAAGTTGGGTGCCGTGCAAGGCAGTGTGCAAAGATAAGCCAGATCAATCCTGGCACATGGAAAAGATTGTACAATGGAGGACAACCTTGGCCAGCAGCTGAAATTTCTTTCTGAGGTCGCCATTACCTCCTTGAGGCTGGTCATGTTGTGGTTGACATCAGCCAGAAAAATCCTGATGATTGAGCTTACCATCCCATGGGAAGAGGAAATGGAGGCAGCCCATGAGAGATAGAAGTTAAAATATGCTGGTCTGGCCTCCGAGTGTAGGGAAATTAGATGGAGGACTGCCACTTACCCTGTGGAGGTTGGGTGTTGAGGATTTATGGGAACATCACTGCAGCGCTTATTGAAAGATGTATCTCTGGATCGGCATTGAAAATGTCTCTGAAGGAAATGGCAAAAAAAGCTGAGAAAGGGAGATTCTGGTTATGGGTAAGAAAGAAGGACAAAAAGGGGGTGGGGGGTGGTGTGTGCAGAAGTGAAAGAGGCAGTATGGACAAAGTAGGGATAGGGAAGCCTGTAGTAATGGTGCCAGTGGGGCTAGAACAGCCTTAGCCACCATATTGGTGCGTATGGTCATATGGGAGGTTATGCCATACAGAACAGGGCACACTGAGTATGCATTAACAGTCCCAGCCCAGCCTTAGCTACCAGGTTCAGGGTAATGAACTGTAAAGGAAGAATGTCTTGATGGGAAAGCAAAAATGAGAGGAACTGAAAAGGATCCTCACTGGCGGAGGTGCAGCAGGCAATATATCCCAGCATGTTTTGACAACTACCTGTGCATTCACTTGTTTGTTTTGAATTCTCTTCAGAAATTCTAGGACAAACATCTGGGACAAAGTTGATATTTAAAAGAAAGATATTTGAGGATTTTTTTACATTTCTTGAGCTCTGAAAGAGCAACATCAGAGCAATATAATGTTCCTCTGGGCTCTGTTGACTGACTCACAGAATATGAAACTGAACAACATCAATATGAAGCCATTCTCTCGGAAGTCTATTCTCTCTGTGATCTCATTATTCCAGATCCAAACCTCGTCTTCACGCTGCAGTTTTAGAGGATACAGGAATTATGTGTGAGCGCTTGATGTCTCACATGGGACTCACCATCATCTCACGACACCGCAAAAAAGCCTTGATTGGCTAACATGATGTTTAATTGATGTTTTATATGCAGGCCAGCAGTAAGTGGATAATGAGAAACACTCGCCACACTCATCAGTATTTCTGAAGCATCATCAGATCAGCGTCTTTATCCTGGATAAATTTGAGATGCTTCATGCCAACAGCTAACCTGATGTTTTTTATTTTTTTTATTTTTTTATTGGGATCTCAAATGTTTGGAAGTTAAAGTATCTATTGTGGTTTTTAGTAATATTGTAACAGTTGCTCCTGTCTATTTTAAGGACCATTATATTTGTGACCCCAACATCTGCAATTTGAATCTTATTCTCAAAACTGCAGTGTGTAAATTGATACAGTGTCACCAAAATTGCTAAAATAATGACAAAGAAACACACAAACTGCCTCTTCCGCATCATCCCTCTTTTGCTATTGGTCAAAAACAGACAGTCCTGCCCTGAACTCACAACATTGTGTAGGGCTTTACTGGTTGTTTAGATCAGTGTTATTAATCAATATTTAAATTAATTAATTGGATCTAACTCATTAAAACCTCATATGGGGCTCCAGTAAATGTAGTGTGCTACGTTTAGGAGCAAGTTTGGTTATTAGCAATAATTAATAATTATCAAAGATAATTATTAATTATTAAAATCAATAGAACATTGATGAGAATCAATGTTAGCTTTTTTTAATCCTTTAAAATCAACGATTATCAAAGATAATCGTTAATTGTTAACATCGATGAAACATTAATTAAAATTAACACTAGCTTATTGATCGTTCAAATTCAATCATCAAAGATAATTATCAATTATCAAAAATCAATAGAATATTAATAATGATTAACATTGACGGGGCACCACCCTGGAATTAGGGACTAATAACCAAATATTAAAACTCAATATTAGATTGTTTTCTTAGGAAAATCAGCATCCGAAGAATATCGTTTGGATCCGAGCACCGACATCCCGTCAGCATGACACAGGTGTATGCAAAACAAACCAAAACACTTCTCTTTGTAATATAAACAAAGTTTATTTATGCAGTAATATCAATTAATAATTAATACAATGCAGTTAATAAACTTACAACATACAACTACAAACTAAATAGTGATATGATTAGATATGGAAATAAAAATAATCCTATAATACATAAGTTGTGTGTGTGTGACAGTGTGTGTATGTGTGTGTGTCAGTGTGGTTAGTGATAGAGAGAGAGAGAGATGATTAAGTGACAGCCCGAAAGCTGATTTCGCGATAGCTGAAGAGAAAGCAGCTGTGCTCATCACTCAGAGACGCGGTTTTACGAGCGGGGCTCGTAAAAGTCCTGCGTTATTTGACTCTAATGGATGAACTCAGTTTCTGTCTTACCCGCGATGGCGAAATTGCACAATCCAATTTGGTTGGACCGCAATACAGCAAAACAAATTCGTGATAATTAATATCCTGAGTAATAATAATGAGCGGACATGGCGGTCCATAAACTGTACAAGCAAAAACCTTGAAACACAAGAATAACACACTATAATATTCTATCTCTGCCCAGACGTAAACCTCTTACTTGAATCGCATGAGGACACAGGTAGAATGTGTTTTCCTCCGTCCTTTAACTTTGACCCGGTTCCTTGAGGCTCGGGTGATGACGGGAAGCCGTTTCCTCACTCTGTCGGTACAGCTGTTGATTCTCGGCGGGCTGGCGGAGAACTCAGAAATGTCGACTTGATTGAAGATGGAAGGGAAATCTTTAATCTCTTCACTTCTGCAGGCAAACGGATGAAGATGCAAATTGCTCGGCGGTCTCCTTCGGATCCGTTAGAGTGTTCGGTTGAACACAGAGTAATCTCAACTTGTCCGGCGAGATGGAGATTGTATGGCTACAGTTTCAAGTCGGACATTACTCCCTTGTGCCACGAGGTTGCACAGGAGAGCAGCAAAAGCTACGTCTTTATTCGGTGAACTAAGTCACTGGAAGCCAATTCTGGACGCGTTTCAGAATTATTTGAACTCCTGATGATGTCATGTTTGAGGGACATTCTGTTGTGTGCCTCATCCAATAGGAGTTAAGCGCTCGATCCTTTAGTGAGCAAGGCTTCATGGATTTGTAATCTGTTTTGGACTCCCTTTGTTTGATTTTGGCGCAATTTTTATCAGTAAAATTTACGACATGGAATGTGTGGGGGCTGAGTTAGGTTTTTACGACTGTATTAGGCCTGCCTTTGTCTTCTATCTGAACACATGAGGCCCAACAATTGGAGTCAGAATTTTACATGCTGGGCCGCTCAAATGAATGGAAGAATGTTTAGAAAGCATCACAAGAATTAAGAATGGCATATTATTGTGCAACTCTTACTATTTCTACCTTATATATATATATATATATATATACAGTGTTGAGTAGTAATAGACTATATGTAATCTGGATTAAATAATCGGATTACAAAAATCAAGTGATTGCAATTACAGTATATATATTTTTTTTAAGTGTGTGTAATGAGATAAATTACTTCTTTATGGATTGCATGGGGGCTGACAAATACCTGTAGCTAACACCTATTTCACATCACAAGTGTGAGCAGCGCTGGACTGACCCCATTCACTTCTATTTTAAGTGCCTTACATTATGAAATAAACTAGGGATGGTAAACTAAAATTTATATTTTTGGTAATCAACATTATGCCACAAATGCACAAAATTCCTTTAAGAAACAATCTGTAATCTGGAACTTTACCTCATAGTCCTTGACAACATTTACTTTTCTGGTCTCCATCACATCCTAACATATTAGTACTTGTGATGAGGAGGGGGGCGTGGCTGGGCCGTGATGACGCACACCTGATGCTGAGTTGACTAATCAGCGATAGAGAGATAAGGGGGGGCCGGAGACACCAGTTCAAGAGAGAGAGAGAGATGTACGAAGCGTGTGTGCAGTGTGTGTGCGCATATTTGTTTGTTTTGCAGTCTATGTTATATTTGAGTTTGTTTTTAAAGTTTTACGTTGACTGTTCAGCTGGTTCCCACCTCTTCCTTGCCCATCTTAAGAACCTTGTTACATTGGTGCTGAAACCCGGGAGGGAGGAGGGATGCACTGTCGGAGAGCACTTGCCGCTGTTGGAGGGTCGCAATGCCGAGGAGATATGGTGCGGTGGTACTGGAGCGGTTTGCCAGGAGGTGGAGGAGCCACTGCCATCCGCCAGGGGATGGGGGATCTCACTGCTGTCTGCCAGGAAGTGGAGAAGCCTGCTGCCGTCCACCAGGAGGTGAGGTCCAGTGCCATCGCCCAGCATCACGGAGGACTGCTGCCCAGCTGGCCGACGACTAGGCGACAGCGTGTCTGGGGACCAGCGAGACACTTTTTCTCTCTCTCTCTCCCTCCCCTCATCTCTCTGTTTCCCAGGATGCGGGGAAGGCTGACCGGAGGAAGGATGGCCGAAAAGGCAACACCTCCCCACCAGGAAGGGGGGGGGAGGAGTAAGTCAGGCCAGAGGTCTCCCTGACCTGAATCTGGTGATGGAGGCGTGTGACGAGGAGGGGGACGTGGCCAGGCCGTGCACATGATGCACGCCTGGCACTGAGTTGACTAATCAGAAGGAGAGAGGTAGTGGGGGACTGGAGATGCCAGTTTGAGAGAGAGAGAGAGAGAGAGAGAGAGAGAGAGAGAGAGAGACGCAAAGCTATGTGTGTGTGTCTTTGTTTGTTTTGCAGTTTATGTTATGTTTGAGTTCAGTTTGTTATCAAAGTTTTACGTTGACTGTTCAGCTGGTTCCCGCCTCCTCCATCTAAAGAACCTTGTTACAGTACTGAACTCATTTCTGAAGAAACTTCTAAATAATAATAGATCTATTACATATGGAGATTTTGCCATTTCATGTCATGGTTCTTGGTTACTGTTGGCTTGCACAACATGATTTCAGTGTTTCATTGAAAGAAGAGGAAATAACACACCAATCTCCTATTTTCTTAACCTTGTTTCCTATCTATCAGATGAACCTTCAGAAAGACAAAAAGTTCTGAGGTCAAGAAGAACTCCTCAATCAATTAGGCTCTTTTATTGAGCTGTTATGATGCACAGTATCTTTTGAGAGTAAACTTTACCCATCATCTGTTGTTTAGAGTCAATCTATGGAAGAAACATTTATGTTTAAAGTGATTTTAAGTGTAAAATGACTTAAATTTGGGTCCGTTCCTCACACCAAGCTCTCACATGACTTGAGACGACTCCGAATATAGTGCAAAAGTCATATGTACTACATTTATGATTTACTTATATGATGGTATTACACTATATATGGTATAACATACATGGCAGATCGTGAAGCTCAATCAATTTTTTATTGAATTACTGCATGTGACTATTGCTTTGAGTTCGATTCAAACAAAGCCACGTCTTGCGTTGTGCGTGTTGTGGTGGCATGAAGGTTGTATGTTCCTGGCTCATTTCCCTCATGGTTGTTTACGGTTTGAGATGGAACGTGCCTAACACCACTCAATTTCTTGGAAATCAAAGGCGCATTTGTCTGTCTTTCCGTTTAGTATGTTGTCCCGTTTGTCCCTCGACTCTACACAGTGAGCACACAGCAGCTCTGAGGGGCTTTTCTTCAGCGCTGAAGCTCTTCATCAAAATTCCCCTCACAGAGGGGCATCTCAGAGGCCAATACTGCCCTGAAGAATCAAACAAGAGCCATTCAGTCAACGCTCGCATTCCACAACACACACACACACACTGAGAACAGCCCTCTCCAGTGCACAAATGACCATTCAGAAGCCAATAACACCAAAGTTCAAGCGTTTTTCACAGTCTTCAAAATCTATTGAGGTTGACCATCTATTTGCCCATTGACCAATATAAAGATGATTCTTTATCACATAATTGTTGGGTTGTTAACTAGGCGTTCGTTAATTTAAAAAAAAATTTTTTTTACAGGGGCTCTTTTTACATGAATTAATTTGTCAAACACTTTTATCTGAAGTATGCTACAGTTCATTCAAGCTCTACATTTATCAGTATACTGTATGTGTTTCCTGGAAATCAAACCATTGATGTCTCTAGCATCATGTGCTACCAGTTGAGCTATGCAAAATATTAATCAGTAGGCAAATAATAATAATAATAAACTTTATATGTATATAAAATGTACAACAAAAGGATTATTTGTCAGCCTGTAAAAGGAAAAAAAAATTTTAGTTATGTTTAACAATCAAATGATAGACCTATTATTTAATTCTATAAATCCACTATAAATCGTACAGAATTTATCTGGCACAAAAACAATGAAGATCTTAGGGTTAGGTTAAAAAAATAGGGTGTCAACATTAAATCGAGCAAATAGATTCATACTAAATAAAGCAAAAATAATTGAGCAAAATAATTTCGACTCTACTCAGCGGGGCGCCCAAAAACACTGTTGTGTCAGCTTCGCCAAGATCCGCCACTATACAGAGGGTTCCTTAACAAACAAACAAATAAATAAATGGACATGAAATATTGATTCTATGTTGTTATCTTACATGTAAAGACAGAACATGAGCACAACCATGTAGGAAACATCGGTTTCTTGGATAACCGGTCAGCAGGACCATCGTTAGAGCGGTTCAACCGATGTGACTGCACCAGGCCCCGTGCACTACCGGATGCCGATCGCTACCGATGGGGCTCCACATTATAACTCACCCTGGGCCACATCCTGGCTTTGGACGGCCCTAGTGGTCAGTTATGCAGTGTTGCTATGGAAACTGTCATTATTCAGATATACCGCGATTGACCAATCAGAATAAAATATTTCAGAGAACTGTGTAATAAAATATTCTAACCTGCTATATTTCACAGTGTACTTCTTACTGCGGTGAATAGAAGGTAACACAGTAAAGTTTGATGTTTTTTTTTTTTTTTTTTACATAAAAAGTTGTAATAGTCGAACAGAAAACGTTTAGATTGAGGGTCACTTGATCTGTACTGAAAAAAACAACAACAACAAAAAAAAAAAAAACAGTGTTTCCATTCAGTCCTGTTACAAACAACCCTTTACTTTGCAGAGTATTACTGATGTGTGTGTGTGTGTGTGTGTGTGTGTGTTCCTCACCTGCATTATGTCTGCTGGAATCAGAAATCTGAAGATCTTCTCCATTGGGCGGCAGTGCGTCTCTCTCTCTCTCTCTCTCTCTCTCTCTCTCTCTCTCTCTCTCTCATTGTGCTGTGGTGATCCAGGCAGCATCCACAGATAAATTCAGCGGTGTGTCGCGTCTCTGTGCGCCGGTGGAAGTGAGTCGCAGTGCGGGCTGAAGGATGTTCAGTGATCCACCGGTGATGATGATGATGATGATGATGCTCACACACATGAGCAGAACATCTGACTGATCTTCATCTTCATCTGCGCTCATCATCAGAATCTTTACCTCAGTTTGAGTCTGAATGTGAACGCGAGCGATAAGTGGATTTATGACATCTCATGAGAAATAAAGCAAATGTGGATGTTTTTAATTGGAATTCATCTTTTATTCGTTTGGGAAACACGGAGAATCATTTTCTGTGTCTGATGCTCTTCACTGAGATCTGGATCCATCATTTCAGGTGAGATGTATTCATTATTAGTCACATTTATTCTTTATGAGTCTAACTTATTCTGTTTTTAGTCAGATTCACTGTCGCTCATTATTCGATGCAACTTTGATGCTGAAAATTAATTTGAGGACACATATTTTCATTGCCGTTAAACAGAATCAAATGAATCTTTGTTGTGTGAAAATTATATTTGAGAGACTTGCAATATAAATATCTCTTTAGATGAAATTGATTAAACTGTTCTGATTAAACTGAATGGAAACATTTATCAGTGTTTTTTATTTTATTTTATTTTTATATCTTATTCATTTGACTCTATTGTGAAGCATATGAAGGTGCACTTTTACTGCAGTGAATTCAAACACGCTTCATGCTGAAACGATGATTCAAATGAGTCAGAATGAATCACTGATATTCAAATATCACAATGAAGTTCTGTTTAAATTAGTGTGTTTGAAATCTGTTACATGTTAAATGCAGTTGTTGGTTAAACTGGTGCGTGTGTGTGCGCGCGCGCGCTTGTGTGTGTGTGTGTGTGTGTGTGTCTGTGTGAGAGTGTGTGTGTGTGTGTGTGTGTGTGTGTGTGTGTGTGATCAGTGTTGGACTGGATCTGTCATGTATTTAGTGAGATTTATTTTCATTCTCACATGCGTTTTTGCAGCATCTTAAAAAATGACTCGAGCAGGACAGACTCTGTGTGTGTGAGTGTGTGTGTGAGTGTATGTGTGTGTGTGAGTGTATGTGTGTGTGTGTGTGTGTGTGTGTGTGTGTATGTGTGTGTGTGTGATGTGTGTGTGAGTGTATGTGTGTGTGTGTGTGATGTGTGTGTGAGTGTGTGTGAATATGTGTGTGAGTATGTATGTGTGTGTGTGAGTGTGTGTGTGAGTGTGTGAGTGTGTGTGTGTGAATATGTGTGTGTGTTGTGTTTGTGTGTGTGTGGGTGTATATATGTGTTGTGTGTGTGTGAGAGTGTGTGTATGTGAGCGTGTGTGTTGTGTGTGCATATGTGTGTGTTGTGTGTGTGTTGTGTATGTGTGTGTGAGTGTGTTTGTGTGTGTATGTGTGTGTGAGTGAGTGTGTGTTGTGTGTGTGTGAGTGTGTGTGTGTGTTAGTGAGTGTGTGTGGGCAGGTTTAAGTGGTTTATGAGGACTTTTTTTAGGTTATAAACTTGTAATTACAAGGGTATTATGCTATAAATGTGGTTTATGAGGACATTTCTAGTGTCCCCATAATTCAAATCGCTTAAAAAAAACATACTAAACGATGTTTTATTGAAAATGTAAAATTTTTTTGTGAGGGTTAGGTTTAGGGGTAGGGTTAGGGTTAGGGGATAGAATCTATAGTTCATACAGTATAAAAATCATTATGTCTATGGAAAGTCCTCATAATGATAGCTGCACCAACATGTGTGTGTGTGTGTGTGTATGTGTGTGAGAGAGAGAGAGAGAGAGAGAGAGAGAGAGAGAGAGTGTGTGTGTTTGTGTGTTTAGGGGTAGGGTTAAGGTTAGGGGATAGAATCTATAGTTTGTACAGTATAAAAATCATTATGTCTATGGAGAGTCCTCATAATGATAGCTGCACCAACATGTGTGTGTGTGTGTGTGTGTGTGTGTGAGAGTGTGTGTGTGTGTGAGTGTGTGTGTGTGTGTGTGTGTGAGTGTGTGTGTGTGTTTGTGTGTGTGTGTGTGTGTGTGTGTGTGTGTGTGTCTGTGTGTGTATGGTATAAATGTGACATATATTATGATTTATAATGTGTGTGTGATTGAGTGAAACACTTGAGTGAATGATTCCAGAACCTTCACAGATCATCTCACAGCAAATGAAAACATTAAAACTCTCAAATGAGGTTAATAAATGAAGGGATGTGTGTCCCACAGGTCTGTTCTTCAGTATTCAACATTTATATTATATATTCAGGTTTCAGAATTAAAATGGATAAAATAATTTGTCCTCTTTCCCACTTTACCAGCGGCATATTGACAAAGTGAAACAGGGTGATACTGATAAACTGGGACAGTACATCAAGACATTTAAAGAGGAGTTACGAGTTTATTATTCACTTACATTCAATGAAAGGAAAATTAATTATTTAAATTAAATCTCTTGATCATATCATTTTTAGGTAGCATGAATATGAAATATAAAAAATTGTAGCCTATTTTCTTTTTTTTCTTTTTTTTTTTTTCTTTTTTTTTTTTTTTTGATGATTTGTTTTAGTTGTGTTTTGGATGTCCATGCTTTCTGAAGTTTTATTTTAATCTTTGAGTCTATACACTGTTGCGATTATATAATTATATAGTTAAATACTGAACCATTTATCTTTCTTTAAGCAACATTTTTCTTGTGTTTACAAAATGTTTCACACTAATATCTAAAACAAAAACAAAAACAACATTACATTAAACTGATTAATCTTAATGGATATTTTAAGGAGAAATAACAACTTGAATTTGTTAATTTAAACTAATTTAACAAGTGGATATTTCAGTTTTTATGTAAGCCTATGTTGCAAACAAAATAGATACTTAAAATACACTATATTTAATACAGGCCCCTGTCTAGCTTATTTTGAGGGGAAAAAATGAAGTGGTCCACTTTGACAATACAAGTGTCCCACTTTACCAGTACCTCCCAAAAAATTCTGGGATGTTTTAGTACTGCTTCATTTTTGCATTTGACTAAAGTGGGATGCATTCTAAACTTTCTATAAAGGTATACTGTCAGGTTATGTGGCATTTGTATCAATTAAAAGTGCCAAGATTTCCCAAAGTGTCTCACTTTGCCCATATTCACCCTGCTTTTAGCTTTTAGAAGGTATATTCTGGTTTTAGAGTATATACTAGGGCTGAGAAATTTAACACACTAATTTCTGCAATTAATAGTTGACTGTTTATTGAAGATAGATAGATAGATATTCATTTTTATTATTTTTTAATTATAGGGGTGTAATGATCCATCGTTCTGTATTGATGCATCGATCAAATAACCAACAATGTGATGTCATCGATTCAACGCATAAACATCGATGGATTATTTTTATTTTTTTTAGATGCACCTTTTTTTTACACTCTAATGCCAACCAGACGTGGCTGTACGCATTTCCGTCAGGCAATGCAGCAACATTACGATGTTAATCTCGATTTATAAGCACTAAATATACTTCTCATGTCAGACACGGATGTGCACGGAGTGATTGAAGTTGTGCTCTGCTCTACTCGTGCGCGTGCATCAACCTGTTATCCCTTGAAATGTGAGCTCCAGTGACAGGATAGCGCAGAGCGGCTCACATGTGTGATTAAATCAGGCTTCCCTTGATATCGTGGCGCATGCAACACATTTGAATTCCACATGAGAATATTCTATTTTAAAGCACTCTGGAACAATTCAGCGATGTCAAACGTCTAAACAGCCGTGACATTCTGAACAGTGCTGACGAGGGAAAGTGAAAACACCTGCCCTGCACCAACATCAATTACAAGACTTTTCACATCTTCATATAAACACTAACATTTATCACAGTAAACTCTAACAGAATTTTTCACTTGAAAAATACACAGATAGCACAGAATCTCCTGTCGTGGGTATGTAAGTATTTTAGATTGAAAGACTTGCTTGATTGTTGTAGAGATGACAAACTGCCATTGTAGTGTTTACCTCATTCCACAAGGCAATGAGCTGTCATCAAACGATTGATCATCACATGTATGTGATCATTTTAAATGATTTATTTATCTGTATTTTTTTTTCAACAACTGAAGTACCTTATTTTGTTGTGGATGTCCCAATCTGGATACTAGATTTGCACCTTTCAGAGAGCTCAATAAAATATTTGAAATATATTTTGGTTGCATTTCTGAGATAATAAATGTAATTGATTGTGTAAAATAGGCACATAATATCATAATATCGATCGCAGGCCCCTGAATCGAATCAAATGCAAATCGTATCGCAGCAGACTTTGAGGTATCGGCAAACATCGGATCGCTGGCCAAGAGAATCGATATAAGATTGTATCGTGATGAAACTTGCGATGTACAGTCGAATTTCATTACTATATTTATATTAGACAAAAGCATTTGAGGTGTGTAAATTCTGATGATTGTAAAGTCCCACCAGCTTTTACAGTTTAATTCCACATCTGTCATGAGGCGTCACATTGACTTGAACTGATCTAAAGTCAGGTCTTTGCCTTCTTTCTCAGATCTTAATTAGATGCCAATTAAACGATGTAACTCATCAGCCCTCCAGGCATGAATTCAGTTCAATTCTCTTACTGACATTAAAATATTCAGCCATTTAAACACATCTGTTCTTGCTGGACCTTCAGCATTTGGGAAATATATACATTATGTCACACCGCAGGACAAAATCAAGTCCAAATTCTTTCATGTTTTGACTTTTTTTGGGACACGTCTTGCTCTGTAATTTCACATGATTGTTTCTTTGTTGCATTCACTTTTAAATAATGAAATGCAGTTCTGCCATTCTAATATTCTGTAACACATTTCTACAGTAGGGCTCAATTTGAACATTTCCAGTGTTATTTCCCAAGAAAATAAAAGATATGGTTCATTTAAGACGTGTTGAGCACAATAGCGAGGCATGTTGTCACACTATATGGGGTAAATTATCACAGTAGGAACCTGCATTACCTTACAGGGTTTACAGCTACATTTGAACAGTGAAATAATTATAAAATGCAAATAAAATCATGCAACCACATATAAATATAGGTAGAGTAACATAGAAAATATCAAACCATCATTTTGATCAACAGAAATTGTAGTAAATTGTGTACAATTACAACATAGAAAACATTTGTGACAGCTTGCCCCAGTGTGATTATGAAAAATACCCGTCCTGAGAACACAGTTCAGTCTTTCAGTTTAAATCTGCTTTTATTATATAATTCACTCTTGACTGAATGTTTGCCATTGTGGTTTTAAAGTGTTTTTACAAAGAGTGAGCAAAACTGTGTTCTTGAATTTAGTTTAGATGACAGATTTCACAGAAATTATTCTAATTTAAGAGGGGTTTGAAACTTATTAGTGTAATTGCTTTGCATTTGTGAATGTAGTTGCAGTGTAATGCCTCAGTCAAGCATGTATACCTCCTCCTCTTTCTAATGATTGTGAATGTGTTGATGGTTTGTGATGTGTGGAAAATATAGAAGCTCTATCCTTCTGATGAGGGATGAAATTTACTCTGGAGAAATGTAAAGCTGAGCCGAGCTCGTGTTTGTGTGGATTTGACATTCATCTGGACAGGAAGGTGGCAGTAATCTCAAACAAGCTGTTTGTGTGTGTGTGTGTGTGTGTGTGTGTGTGTGTGTCGTAAAGGCTGTCTGGTATTTTTAGACTTTGCGCTCACATTCAGGTACAAACTGTAAACGTGTCTTTCAGCCCAATTCAAGATGTTCCTTTATGAGGGGGACATTTACATAAAGAGGACAATGAGTTTCACTTGAACACAGACCAAACTGTGTTTATGGAAAGGGACAGAATGACTCTAAAAGTGAATGTGAATGTTTAGTCTTTTAAAGGGAATACTTTAATGTATTGCAGTTTAATATGCAGAACATACAATAAGCCATTCATAAGTTGAAAATTGCTTTGTTTGAGTGGCTTGCACAGCCCGACACAGCAGCTTTGGATCAACCAATGGTGTGAGATTAGTGTGGGACTATGTGATTAAATGACCAATGGAAGTCAACCATGATCATCTCACTACTGATTGAACTCATCAGCTCGTTATAGAGGCTCCATCACCTGTAATGAGTGTGTCAGATCAGCAGTGTTGTTTGGAATTAAGTCATCAGTGCAAACCCTTCAAATGAGGAAATATCTATTGCTTCTCTGTCAGATCAACATTTCATCTGCTGAGTCACAAGGCAGAGGTGGCATTAGAAAACACACACACACACACACACACACACACACACACACACACACACACACACACACACACACACACACATGTTGGTGCAGCTATCATTATGAGGACTCTCCATAGATATAATGATTTTTATACTGTATGAACTATAGATTCTATCCCCTTACCCTACCCCTACCCCTAAACCTAACCCTCACAAAACACTTTCTGCATTTTTCATTTTCAATAAAACATCGTTTAATAAGTTTTTTAAGAGATTTGAATTATGGGGACACTAGAAATGTCCTCATAAACCACATTTATAGAATAATACCCTTATAATTACCAGTTTATAACCTAAAAAAAAGTCCTCGTAAACCACTTAAACCTGCCCACACACACACACACACACACACACACACACACAAGTGGACTTTTAACATCCAAGAGTTTGTATAAATTGCATGTGTGTGTGAGAGAGAGACTATAAGAAGATCAGGTGGGTGATGTGATGAACTGATGCTTTGGTAATCGTGAGAGATATTTGAGTCTCATGTCTGTTTCAAATCCCACATGAAGTTCTTCCAAACACATTCTCTATTGTTGTGTGGGGTTGTTTTTTCTTATGATTCAGCATTATGGTCAACACTTTTCAGGTTTTGCTGTATTATTCATACTGTTAAAACTAAAGTTGTACACTCAAGAGACTTCTTCAGTATACAGTCGGCAATAATTATTTCATCACTCAAATCACACTTGAAAATGTCTGAATGCCATTGCATTACATGAACAAAATATTGATTTCCAGGGCACACTTGGACAGATTAAATGTACATATTGAATGTACTGTAAGTTGCTTTTGGGGGAAAAAAGGGGCCTGCTAACTGCATAAATATACATTTAATTCTTATATAATTTTAAACTGAACAAAATTATTTTTGTTAATGTTTTACTTAAAGGTGCAGTATGTAAGATTCAGAAAGCCTTGTTATTAATGACACCTGCGGCCGTTAAGTGAACTGCAGCAGTGACCTGTTACTCGTGCACACACTCCATAGGGACACGAGCGAGCAAGCATCGACTAAAACAATGACGTAACATACAAAGAGAGTGAACGTGATCCACCGGCATCATGCTGACAGATGAGATTTTTTCTACAAACTTTGAGACTGTATATTATATTTGGTGGATGATGACAGTAGCTGTTTATAAAATAGACTGTACATTATAAATATGTTGACACAATTCAGTATAGATGTGATTCCATCACAACTGTCATGTTGATATATCGATGCACTATTGTTTAATAATAATAGATTGTATATATTTTCTGTATAACCAAGTTACGTTACACTAATGAATGGAGCTTTCTGCATTATCTTGAACATTGTCTAGCATTCATTTCATGTGTTATTGTAGTTGAATAATTACAGATTATCATTGACATTAACCTGACTTTTAGTATAAAGAGAAAATCGTTGAAATTATTTGAAAGTTATGAAGCAAGGTTAGATAAAATGACACAGATCAATCCTTATGGCACTATATTTCACATGCTTTGCAGTTATGTAAGTTTACCTGTCCAATGAGAAGAACGCCAATTCAGGGTCGGTTTTGATCCCCAAAACCGAACGAAGGTCCCTCCAGGAATCAAATGTCCTGCCGATGTTCACTCTAGTTTTCGCTCAACCACGATCACGTTCCCGCTTAGCCAGACAGGATTCAGTATATAAATGTTTTTATGGCTTACTCTGAGGTTGTGTAGGAGTCGGTGTTGTGCTGAGAGCCGGACATTTGCTGGATTTCATCTCTAAGATAATGTTACCTAGTGTTGCAGTTCGTTGTCGCTGTTGAATAGCGGAAGAGAAGCACTGAGGCTCTCGGGAGCGCGCATAAACGTCACAATCTTTGGATTTTCCCGGCAAAACCAACCTGCTCCCTTCACATGAAAATCAGTCTACAGGCTTTAATAGGCAACCTAGGAAGTCCGGGAAGGGCTCATTTTTAAGTTGCGTTACAGGCCGTTCACACATTGGCTAAAAAAAGGTGAATATTACATGAAACATTTTTACATATTGCACCTTTAAAATGTGCTTGTGATATAAAAAAAAAATCATTTAAATTGTATGGCTTCCATTTCATTTTTCTGTCATTTCAGAGGCAAATAAGTGGAGATGTTTGCTGTATTTGTGAGTATTCTGAGCTTTCTCTGCTGTGGGAGTTTGTGGCAGTCCACAAAACTTTGCCAATTTTAGGGTGTTCCTCTCGACCTCTTTAGCATAACCAACCATTTCAAAGTTTCACTTTTTTTAAACAAAGTTTTATAAACTGTCCTATAGGAAAAATTTATTGCTCAAGGGTTGCTCTTTCATTGTTCAGGAGACTTAAAGCTGAGGCAAGTAACTTTTCAGTGTTAAAATACTTTCTCTTCTCCCAGCTTATTATGCAGTGACGTCATAAGTAAGCCATTCACTGGTTGATTTTCTGGAAAACTGTAAACACTATGTCTTTGGGGCTGTAATATATAGGTTTGGGAATGTGAAAAAGAAACAGTTGGATCAACCTGTTGGGCGCTAGGTGACAATGAAGGAGCCGGCAGATTGGCAAGAGACCACGGGGGATCCGGCAGACCACCAGGAGACCACAGAGGTGCTGGTGGAGACCATAGACCTGGGGACAGCACTTTTCAGCAAAAGCCTCCAATTGCTCTCTATTAATCTAATTTGCTGTCTAGGAGAAACAATCGACATGGAGATCTAATTTGTGAATTATTTTTTTCTAGCATATGGGGTTTGATCTAGATATGATTTCATTCTTTCATTGAAATGTTTTGATGCGGTATCGTAACGTCCACTTTCTAGGATGTTCTCAAAAACAAAAAGTTTGTAAGATATATTTGAAGTTATTTGTTGTCTAACAGGAAGTTTTTTAAAAGGAAATTACTGACATGGGAATAGAGTTCAATCCAATTAAGATGTTGTTCAGCTCTAGAAATGATACTCTTGGTGTTTTTTCAGAGAAAGCGCAGTTAATTCTGATGTTTGTCATTGATGAATGGAGTTTACTGGAGCTGCACAGAATGACCATTTACATCCATTTAACCCGCAGCTCTTTTCTATTTCATGCGAGTGTTTGTAGGTTATCAAGTGAGCGGTGGCCTTTTTATAAATTAAAGTGTTATTTTATAAAAAGTGATGTAGTCCATACGATTCACGTACAATAATATGATGGAGAATGAAGCTGCACTGACTCTGTAGAGTTCAGGAGATTCAGTTTTCAGTTTTATTCATGAAGGTTTTCAGTGTGATACACAGCACATTGCAAGTGTCAGATAAACCTCTTTTCTACACAATCCTGCAGCATTTGGAAAGAGACCTTGGATTTATTATGGTATCAGCTAAAGGCTCAAACTGCTCCACTGCAGAGATTCACTGAGAGAGAGAGAGCGTTTGGCATCATTATGCCCTGTTTAATTCACAGCGTAAATCATAATTGTCTTGTACTTTCATCTGCTGATGTAAACTGACTCATGTCAAGTTAGATGTAAGGAATAATTGTCAACGGGCCGTTCAATTATTGAAAAATAATGCACACCCGAGGTGGCAATGTGGCCACAATGCAAAGTGGAGTGTGCATCATTTTTCAATAATTCAATGGGCCAGAGTCCATTATTCTGCTTATACCATAGTAACCACACCTAAAGACATCTTTCAGGGATTTATCTCAAGACATTTTCAGGTTTTCGTTCCTAAACCACTCTTGCGAGTAGATCTTCCATCATGTATTCAGCGTCTTGCTTTGAAACAGCCCAAGCCTCCATTGCTAATTCAAAAGCGTCACTTTAGAGCTAGCAACAGAGGATTGAGCAGCTTTTAGCACTAGTGTAACAAGGTAGTGTGTGTGTGTGTGTGTGTGTGTGTGTTTGTGTGTGACACAGAGAGAGAGAGAGATGATAGGGAGAGATAGAGCGCTCGGCCATGTGTTTACCTGCGTCTGTCACAGCTCTTGTCAGCTGTAAAATTGCTTTGAATAGTTAAGCTCGTAGTTTAACTGCACTCCTCAGCAGCAGGGTGGTCGTCATTCTTGTCTGGAGCTTTTCAGTTTCTGAAATAATTTGCCGAAGTGATACAGAACTGTTGTGCGGTCAAGACCTGGAACATAGTCTGTGGTTATGGCTTTATTATTATAAATATCCCTGTTAAGCAATGAAAGAACAATGATGAACTTTCAGAAGGGCAAGTCCTGTATCATTTTGAAAGAAGAGGTTTAAAGTGTGGAATTCCATGAATGACAAATTATTGTCTGTCCTTCTAAATATTATTCTTGTTCAAACAAATGCATGCAGTTGAAGCCTCCAGTTACCTTTATCACTTTTTGTGGGGAGAGAGGATTTTGGCTAGTGAAAATTATAAGTGGCTAATGACTTTGGATGACCACCAGCCACAGTGGACAGTGAGCCAAAACGTTAATGTCAAGCCTTGGTTTTACCACTTGTGCTACTTTGGTGGTCAGAAGTACAATTTAAAGTGCAAAGCAGATTTTTGTTGCTCCAAAAGGTTGGTATATTAACATTGTGTCATTTAATGATAAATGTTAGTAAACTGTTAAATATACAGCCACCAAAATGGCATCCCATAATACCTGAATCATTGACACTGTATTTTTACAGTAAAGTTCAGGCAACCACAGCTATCAGTTTGTAAATTTTTGTGTCTGTAAATTTAAATATATATATATTATATATATATATATATATATATATATATTTTTTTTTTTTTTTTTTTTTTTTGTGTATATCTGAAAAGTAAACATTTCACTAGTACACTTGAATATAGATGACCTCAAAGGTAATACACATAGACATAAAGCCACAAAATTCAAATTTTTCAAACTTCTTTAACGTCCCACTCCAAACAACCTAAAAATTCACCACTGAACCAAAAAACTGCCCATTTGTCCATGATGTTTGATGTTGTTGTTTTTTTCCTCTGCTCAATGGGACTGACCTTGTGTGCTCCTGAAGGTGTTGAATCTTGTATGGCCTCTTTTCTTCTGTTGCTGTGGACACTCTGATGGTCCCTCAGGGATGATGGACGTGAGAGCTGCTGTTGTTCCGGCTCCATTTGGCTGATTAATTCAGAGAGCTTTATATCTCCATCCGTGGCCTTATACAACTGTGTGAGTGTGTATTTCAGTTTTATTTACCATTTAAGTTGAAGCCAGAGCTGCCAATCACAAATCCACAGATGAGAAATGCGCTGTGACATTTAAATTTTTCTTTCATATTGCTCTTGTGTGATTTCATGGAAGGTTCTTCGAGTTCTCTGCTGTATCTTTGGTCCTCACGTTGCCTCTCGTTGTGCTCATCTGTTAGAAACTCTCACATTCTACTGATGAATCGCTCTCTTGCAAAACAGGACGATTTTAAATTATTCAATACACACAGCTAAAATCTCTCGCACTCACCGGCGCATATTACTCTGTGAAAACGGTGAAAGGAAGTGAGTTTCACGCGCGGGTGACTGATGCGATGGTTTTGCTTTCACGTGATGGATAAAGGAATATCGTAGCAGGGTGGAGAGCCGCGGTTATAAATCAAGCAGCTTTATGCTTGAGTCGAGCTCATATGAATGTGCACCTGCCCGTGTCAGAGCTGCACGCCACACTAATGAGTCAGTGCTCGGCCGCATGGTGGGGGACACGTTCAGTCCTGTGTGCTTGGAGCCGAAGGGTTGATTTTAATGAAGTAGCTTTATTCTGCCAGTTCACAAGGTGACAGATTCAACACAACTGCTAGATTCAACCTCACAAACATGGCAATAAAAGCCTGTTAAATACGATGTGTGTTATTAGTGGTGATAAAGTCAAGCATCTGTATTGCTATCGCTCATATTTAGGGTTTGTAATTTGACCGTTTGTGTTCCAGACATGAATGATCCCTCAAATCATATGTCTTGTTTAGGAGAGGTGTGCTCTTACTTTACCAATAGATCACACTTACCATTTTACCTGGGGCAAAAATGAAATTAATTCCTATAATTTAATTAAGTGATTTTCTGGATGTCTCCAGCTGGATGATGCAAGAGCAGCCACAGAACACTCAACACACACCAGCTATCAGTGAAGAGTGATGTTGTCGATCTGATGAGGATGATTAGGATGCCATGAAGGATGGAGGACAATTACAAAATCTGTCCAGAACGACGGGTTACAGCCCTACTGTTATTGAGGAACACACTGAGATGTTTAATGACCACAAACAGTCCACAGAGGACCTCAGTTTAACATCTCATCTGAAAGAAGGTGTATTTTTACAGTAGGCTATAATTTCCAATTTAGGGATAATCTCTTGTGATTTAAGACCTGAATGCAACCACCCAGAACACCTTAGAAACTGCTGGCAATGTGGTAAAACCACTTAGAACACCTTAGCAACTGCCTGCAATGACCTAGTAACCACCCAGAACATACCAGAAACTGCATAGTAATGCTTTAAAACCATTTGGAACACCTTAGCAACCGCTCAAATGTCCTAGTAACGACCCAGAACACAATAGTAACACCCTAGAAACTGATAGTCATTTGGTAAAATTACTTATAACACCTTAGTAACCACCCGTAATACCATAGCTACTGCCCAGAACACCATAGAAACACTCTAGAAACTGCTAGGAATGCTGTAAAACAGCCCAGAACACCCTAGAAATAGCATAGCAAAGCAGCAAAATCACTTCAAACACCTTAGCAATTGCCTTCAATGCCCAAGCAACCACTCAGAACACCTTAGTAACCACCCATAATACTCTAGCTACCACCCAGAACAACCTAGAAACACCTTAGAAACAGCATAGCAATGCTGTAAAACCACCCAGAACACCCTAGAAACAGCGTAGCAAAGCAGTAAAATCACTCGGAACACCTTAGCAATCACCTTCATTGCCCCAGCAACCATTTAGAAAACCTTAGTAACTGCTCATAATACCCTAGCTACTGCCCAGAACACCCTAGAAACACCCTAGAAACTGCTAGCAATGCTGTAAAACCGCTCAGAACAACCTAGAAACAGCATAGCAAAGCAGCAAAATCACTTGGAACACCTTAGCAACTGCCTTCAGTGCCCTAGAAATCACTCAGAACACCTTAGTAACCGCCCATAATACCCTAGCTACCGCCCAGAACACACTAGAAACATCCTAGAAACAGATAGCAATGCTGTAAAACCACACAGAACACCACAGAAACAGCATAGAAAAACAGCAACATCTCTTGGAACACCTTAGCAACTGCCTTCAATTCCCTAGCAACCACTCAGAACACCTTAGTAACCACCCATAATACCCTAGCTACCGCCCTGAACACCCTAGAAACACCCTAGAAACTGCTAGCAATGCTGTAAAACCGCTCAGAACAACCTAGAAAAAGCAAAGCAGCAAAATCACTTGGAGCACCTTAGCAACTGCCTTCAGTGCCCTAGCAACCACTCAGAACACCTTAGTAACCACCCATAATACCCTAGCTACTGCCCAGAACACCCTAGAAACATCCTTGAAACAGATAGCAATGTTGTAAAACCACTAAGAACACCATAGAAACAGCATAGCAAAGCAGCAAAATCTCTTGGAACACCTTAGCAACTGCCTTCAATTCCCTAACAACCACTCAGAACACCTTAATAACCGCCCATAATACCCTAGCTACCACCCTAAACACCATAGAAACACCCTAGAAACTGCTAGCAATGCTGTAAATCTGCTCAGAACACCCTAGAAACAGATAGCAAAACAGTAAAATCACTCAAGAACACCTTAGCAACCGCCGTCATTGTTAACCATATTATTAACCACCCACAATACCCTAGCTACCCTGAAAACTGCAGTTGTCAAGCCCCTTCTTAAAAAAAGAGCAATCTAGATAACTCAATATTGAACAACTACAGACCAATTTCAAATCTTCCTTTCTTAGGCAAAATCAATGAAAAGGTTGTTTTCAATCAGATGAACAAATTCATAAGCTCAAATGGCTATTTGAACAATTTACAGTCTTGTTTCTGACCGCATCATAGCACAGAGGTGCTCATAAAGATCCTTAATGTTATTTGGCTAAATACTGATTCAGGCAAAATATCAGTGCTGGTATTATTAGATCTCAGTGCTGCTTTTGACACTGTTGACCACAACATTCTCCTAGACAGATTGGAAAACTGGGTAGGGCTCTCTGGGACGGTCTTCAGCTGGTTCAGGTCATATCTAGAAGGGAGGGGTTACTATGTGAACTTAGGCAACTATGAATCTGAGTGGACATCCATGACATGTGGAGTCCAACAAGGCTCAATTCTTGCACCACTCCTGTTCAACCTGTATATACTCCCACTAGGCCAAATTATGAAAAAGAACCAAATTGCATACCATAGCTATGCAGACGACACCCAGATCTATCTAGCCCTATCGCCAAATGACTACAGCCCCATAGATTCTGTACCATTGCACTGATGAAATTAACAGTTGGCTGTGCCAAAACTTCCTTCAGTTAAACAACAACAAGACAGAGGTCAAAAGTGAAATTCCAAAGATGAAAACATACTCCAAGGGCCTAAAGACAAAAAATCAAGTAAGAAATCTTGGTGTCATTTTGAAGTCAGACCTTAGTTTCAGTAGTCACATTGAAGCAATAACTAAATCAGCCTACTATCATCTAAAAAATATAGCCAGAATTAGATGTTTTGTATCCAGCCAAGACTTAGAGAAACTTGTTCATGCATTCATCACCAGTAGGGTAGACTACTGCAGTGGACTCCTAACCGGCCTTCCCAAAAAGACTATTAGACACCTGCAGGTCATTCAGAATGCCGCTGCCAGGATTCTCACCCGAACCAAAAAATCTCAGCATATTACTCCAATCCTCAGGTCTTTACACTGGCCTCCGGCTACATTTAGAATTGATTTTAAAGTACTATTACTCATTTATAAATCACTCAATAGCCTAGGACCCTAAATACATTTCAGATATGCTTGTTGAATACAAACCTAACAGACCTCTCAGATCATTAGGATAAAGTCAGTTAGACATACAGAGGGTTCACTCAAAACCAGGTGAGACAGTGTTTATCTATTATGCCACCCGCAGCTGGAACCAGCTTCCAGAAGAGGTTAGATGTGCCCCAACAGTAGCCACATTTAAATCCAGACTGAAAACACTTCTGTTTAGCTGTGCATTTTCTGACTGAGCATTGTGCTGCACTTATTAATTTCACTGAACCATTTTGCTTTTGTCTTTCTGTCATTTTAATTATTCTATTTTATTATTTTTATATAATTTTTATATATTTTTTTTCTCAATGTGTTTACAATTTATGATTATCCTCTGTTTAATCAGGGAAGGTTAACAACAGTTATGGATGGTGTTAACAATTTCATATTTTTTCTCTTCTTATTCGTTTAATAATTTTAATTTTTTTCAAATTTATTTTATTACTTTTTAATTCTTATTTCATGTTCTTAATTTTTTTTTAATGTATATTGTATTTTCTTTCAAATTTATATGTACAGCACTTTGAATTGCCATTGTGTATGAAATGTGCTATATAAATAAACTTGCCTTGCCTTACCACCCAGAACACCCTAGAAACTCCCTAGAAACTGCTAGCAATGCTATAAAACCGCTCCGAACACCATAGAAACAGCATAGCAACGCAGTAAAATCTCTCTGAACAACTTAGCAACTGCCTTCATTTCCCCAGCCACCATTTAGAACATCTTAGTAACCACTCATATTACTCTAGCTACTGCCCAGAACACCCTAGAAACACCCTAGAAACTGCTAGCAATGTTGTAAAACCACTCAGAACGCCATAGAAACAGCATAGCAAAGCAGTAAAATCACTCAGAACACCATAGAAACAGCATAGCAAAGCAGCAAAATTATACGGAACACCTTAGCAACTGCCTTCAATGCCATAGCAACCACTCAGAACACCTTAGTAACCTCCCATAATACCCAAGCTCCCACCCAGAACACCCTAGAAACTGCAAGCAATGCTGTAAAACCAATCAGAACACCACAGAAACAGCATAGCAAAGCAGTAAAATCACTCAGATTTATGCCCTAGCAACCACTATGAACATCTTAGCAACACCCTAGAATCCTAGGCAAGCACCACTTTCTTCAAAATATGTCAAAATCAAGTTAAAAGTGATGACAGCTGCACATGGACACATACCTAAACTGAATTTATGAACACTCCAGAAAAATCCAGAGAAAGAATAACAGGATTTCAAGTTGTTTTCTTGATGGGATAACATTTATTTTATGAGGACTAAAGGGAGCTTTACCTCACTCTGAGAGTCTAAATAATGTTTCATTTTGCTTTGGGGAACAGAAGTGATAAAGAAATGTTTACAGTTTAAAGTCTGTAATTTCCATTGAGTAGATACAGTGGGTAAGCGACCAGACTGAGCCTTACTACCGCGGGGAGTACCGCCAAGTTTGCAAAGTCACTGCCAGGAGGCGCAAAGGAACACTTTTGTCACCATTGTTTAGTAGTGTGAAGAAAGTGAGAATTATTATGATTAAATTGTTAAGATTATTATTTGTATTGTATTTTGTACATTTTGATGTGTAGAAAGCGATCTAACAATGCAAAATTAATGGCAGCATTATAGTTATAGCTTAGTAAGCTCATGATTGATATACAGAAAAAAAAATGCTCAAATGTCAACCTTTTTCAATCAATTAAAACTGTTGCTTCATAGATATCAGCTGTTTAATTATCTTCCTGAAAATCAAAATGAAAATACTTTGTGAACATTCATAATTTCATTTGTTAGCCCTAATGAAAAAACAACAACAATGCATTTAATTATTGCCGTTAACCCGTGTTATACAGTAAGTGACCGGGCTAGTTGGCAGTGTTAGACTAATTTTCTGTTTGGATTCACGTAGAAAGTAAACTACATCCAGTAGATTCACAAAAAGCCATTTTGCGCTGTGGCTGCTACTGACACTGTGTTCTGTAAGATCATTGTTGGTCATTTGTTCATATTATACTGTATATAATTTTTAGATGGTATTTAACTTATATTTGTTGCTACGATTGTGTTTTAAAGGTAAAATCATTGGCGATAGAGTCGCATAGGACGGAGCGTTCATGATTACATGATAAAGTTTATTATTCAACTTAATTACATTATATAGTAGCCTGCAATAGCATGCGTGTAGTTCACAACAGTGAGGAAGATTATTATATGGGATGTTAATATGGCCATATGATGGTCTTGTCAGATTATAACATTGTATGAAATATTAACGTCTTTTTCTCATCGAAACGCTGCTCCCAAATATCATACGACATTATAAAATCAATCAGTAATTGAATGAACAACAAACTGTCAGAATTAATAAAGTCTGACTGAGTTTGTTTGTTATTAGTGTAAATATATTTTTCAATGTATGTTGCTAATGTAATCGATCATGTTCTTGCCCGCCAACATATGAGGCCCAACTGCACCTATTTCAGCTCAATCAAAAGATTTAAACACCTCCTCGCCCCGTCGAGTTCAGGTGTGAATCGCTGATGCTCTTGGTGTTTAAAACGTATGTCTGTTAAATAAAGTTTCTAGAAAAATGTCTCGATAAAAAGTGTTAAAATGTTCTAAAGTCCTAAATAATTCACTAAACTGTTTGGACCACGGATCTGTCCTGACGTCCTCTACAGATAAAATAACCATAGTATCACCATGGTATTTTGTAGTGAAATAATTGTAACCACAAAATTAAACATGGTAACTATATTAACACCATATTACTGTAGTAACACCATTGTTAATATCATCAAATCTATGTTTTCTGCCAAAGAAGCATGGTACTACAATATTACTACAGTAAAACTACCTTTATATTATTTTTTATTTATTGTTAATAGTAAAGAAAATATTAAGAGTGGAGTCAAGAAACAGAATGGGAAAAATGATACGGCAAACAGAATCTCCATTGCAACGTTTACCCAGAAAATAAATGTTGTGGAGTTTGTTCTTCTTCTTCTTTCTCCTCTTTTTTTCTTTTATGGCGGTTTGCAAAACAAGCTTAACTTGCCGAATCCAACAGAATGGTCGTTACGATGGGAGAAAGAGCTCTGAGGCGTTCAGCTCTGGCCAGTTGAAATTCTATGGTTATAGCGCCCCTTAGTGGTTTAGAGCTGCTAATGACTCATTCACGCGGTGATCGTGGCGGTAGACAGCCTATTCAGAATGGATACCCACTGTATTACTTGTACAGAGAGAAGACACGTTTTCCGTGAAGGTTGGACACGTTTATGTCATGGCGGTAAGATGTGTTGAGTACACGCAGTGTAATGGGCCATAAAGCCGCACGCAGACTGAATAATTCAGCTGGTGAATTTGAATTGTGCTGCGTGTTTGGAGAGATTTGGGTAGATTCTCTTTATGTTTTATTAAACACACGCCGGCCGAGCGAGCGTCCTGACAGTAAAGAAGTATTTTTCTCTCTGTCTTAGGACACACGGCTTGTCTGCATGCGGCGCGTGTCTTCAGCTCGTGTTCAGGGCGTCCTGTTTCCGCCCATCAGAGTCTGAGGACAAATGCTGAATTACTGATCAGTGATCAGTCTGTCCCTCATTTCTGTGTGGACTTACTGTAGATTTGGGACACATTTGTCTCCAGAAGTAATTTAAATCTGCCAAAACCTCTCTGAGGACAATACTGTTTTCTTATGGGGCTAAGGTTACTGTCTATGATATTGTCTCATTTAGATAGACGAGTAAACGTGTGTGTGTGTTTGGGGCAGAACTCTCAGAACATCTGCTACTGTCACTCAGACTGAATCACCAACAACATCATCCATCCAGACAGATATTCTGGTTCAAACCTTCAAGTTTTAGGATTTTGTACCATTCTAGACAAGAAAGTTATGGCATATTTGATTTTGTGCACTATTTCTAGCTAACTAAAGAAATGTAAGTAATGAGTGTCATTGATTCATTATGTGAACTCTTTGTACAGACGTACAGATTGAAGCTCTTTGGATCATTCTCAAATCATGCTGGTTTTGTTAATGCTATCATAAAAATGCCAAATACTAGGGGTGTGAATCTTTGGGTTGAAAGCAAATCCATTCGATTCACGATTCATAGGATTTTGATTCGATTAAAAAGCATTTGTTTTTTTCACATTTCAAATGATTAAATTTGATTCGATACAAACGATTAGCGATTTGAATCTATATTTTTTCAGTACATTTATAATATTCTTTAAATACTCCTAATATGTCTTAAGCAAGAAAAGAAAGACAACTTAAGATTGCACCAAAAGTAACTTGAAAGAAAACACATTAAATAATTGTACATACATGCTAATTGGAATACAACAAATAGTGCAATGTGCAATGAGTTAAGCATAACTAGAAAATAATTTTCTTTTTTTTTTTAAGATATTATTAATTTGTATGACTTTTCCAGGCCTGGAATTCACAAACCAGAAAGCTCTATTATTAATTAACAACATTAAAACATTTGATTTGATGCAAATAATTCGAAAAAAGCGATTGGTAATTGGGAACTTCTCTGATCGGTGGATCTCACTTAGGGATCATGGTTCCGACGGGAGATCTGGACCCAGACAATTTATTTGTTGGATTTTACAAAACATAACTGCAGATTGAACCCGTGAATAATGAATTCATCAAGCGCACCACTGCACGGCAAAAAAAAAAAACCTACTTTTTTCCACATTAGTTGTCATAGTAACGATAGAAACTTGCTTATGTTCACCGTGTGTGAGAGTTTATGGATGTTTTTCATGAGGGCATCCAAATATTAACACAATATTCACAGAAAACTGCTTAAAAAACGGAAGAGGTGGCATATGCAATGTTTATTGCTGCTAAGGTTTACAACTGTCCTGTTTTTACCAGACACCCCGTATTTTATTCCAAACAGGACGCCTAACGTCCCGTATTGATGGCTTTGTGTCCTGTATTGAAGCAAAAAAGGGTCTGACAGCAGGAGTCTTGAAGTGCACCCTAAATCGGCTTCTGTGTTTCCTGGTTTTCCATGAAATGACCCCGAATCAGTGAACTAATCCATATATTACAACATTAAAATAACATTATATGACTACATTCAGTTTCAAAGAAAAGAGAAGTGATCAACTAGATGACTCTAACTTAAAATGTTTTCAGCACACCAAGTCCCCAAGTGAACAATGATACCAGTAAAATGGCACTATTTTATCTGGGATAACGGATATGTTCCCCATAATTAAAGCATTTTAATGAGTTGACAGCTGTATCAAATAGTTTGAGCGCGTTTGATTCGAAACTATTGCGAGCTGTCATTTGTTCTTGTGATAGTGGCCATCCTACGGAGAGATCAGACGTAAGGCCTCGGAAAGATGCTCAGAAAAAGTTTCAATGAGAGTTGCGGACGGAACGGAGAGCGGGCACGATCCCGTGAAGGGAGAACTGTGAGGATGCGCGCTCTGAGGTGTACTAGAGAATAATGCTGTGCATGTCTCCTTTAAATAGTACATGTAACTAAGTTAATCTGTATAATTTCTAAAATATTGTATTCTACTTTGCTGAATTGCGACTCATTCGATTTTTAGCTGTTTAAATCAATTATTGACCAACACTAACAATCCTCGATTCAAAACTAATATTTCAAGATCAATGCATATGAATCACCGGGATTAGTAATCGATGCATCGAGAAAACGAGTGAATCGTTACACCCCTACCAAATACTAAGGCATTTTCAAATTCATGTTTACTTTAAAATTAAATTTTCACTCAAATTGTCACACTGATACTGTAATTTCTAATGAAAATGCTTATATTAGGAAAAGAATGCTGAAAAGAAGCATTTTCTTTATAGTCTCAGACACTGCATGTAAATAAACTTGTGTAGAAATGACTGGGAATTCAGAGTTTTTCCGAAAGCATTATAATGCATGTAATATCACTTGTTTGGTTTATTTTTGACATCCTTTATCTTCATAATACGCAGGCCAGATTGAGGGGATTAAATGGGAGTCCTTTTCTGTTTACAGAGATTAATGCTCGAGTCCAGATGCTTTTTCCTATAAATTCAAGCGCTTCTGCAACAATATAGACAATATGAGATCATGAGAACACTTCAGTACTGTTTCAAAAGTATCTCAGGATGCATCTCATTAAGTAAATGACGTGACAGTGGCAACACTTTTGCAAAATTATATTATGTGGTTCTTTGCTCGTACTGCGGCAGTTCTGAGGTGAAATGTCCACTGTGTGGCGCTAAAAGCGAGTTAAATATTCTCCTAAACAGATTAGGTTTTTATGGTTTTTGCTCTATCGAGTTTTAAATCAACAAAACTTACCTCCTTACTCTTAACCTTAAACCTAAACCTAACTGATAGTGTCAGAAAAAGCAAATGTGAGATGAAAAACACAACCACATAATTTTGTGGTGTTTCTATGACACTTTGGGTTTACGTGTGGACTAGCGTGTTCTTCAGGACTCGTACCCCGGTCCTTTACATCAAAAGTGCAATGCTCTATCAGTTGAGCTACCATGCAATTAGATCACAATCGAACAAGCTTGTAAATGTTATTGATTATGTAATGCAAATGTTAAAATGTGTCGTGCGCTATAGTAAAAATGTTTAAATGTCATAAGTTAGCATTGTGTGAAGAACAGGGTGAAAAGTACGTGTTTATGAACTAATAATCTGCCATTTTAATCGTTATTTGTGTGAAAGTGAATAAAAGTAATTGTTGTTGTAGCGCCTCTAGTGTTAATTTCAACAGAAACTGCCACAATACGTACAATGAGACACATTACAATAATTTTGCAATGTAGTACGAGTATTCTAGGAGACCAGGTTGCTTGAAACAATGACGAGAGTGTGCAGAGCTGTAGTATAATATTTGTTCAATAAATATTAATGAACGTTATTAACATACATTAGCAATATATTGTGTTAGTTGATAGAAATCCATGTCATATTTTCGATCTCTTCTCTCTCTGTAAAAGTGTTGAGCGGTTTGATTCCCAGGGGGCCAGAAACTTCCGTGTAAACGTCCAGTATCAGAGGTGTGTGTGCAGGTCATTTATCAGAGTGAAGTTGAGCAAATGGGGTGAGCGAGCACCGAGCGACTCTTGATCGCTTTGAGACCGACGCTCATTAGCGCTGATCAGCCACTGTCAGACCTCTAGAGTCCAGCGACTCACATCACTCAACCCTAGTAAATCCCCGTAACCCTCATTCATGCAGTTCTTATAGAAACACAGTGATTTGTTTGAGCTTTGAATGGAGCTGTTTGGCTAATTTCATGTGTTTGGGGTTTTGTGTAAAAGCAGTGATGTGCAGTTGAGTTTATAAAGTGTCCACTGCTCTTCTGTGTGTGGGAGACTCTTCAGACCTGTGATGATCAGATATTAACAGCGTGTTTATTTGATAGTCATTATTTTGTCGTTCTCTTTTGAGGTGAGTGACTGCTGTTTCCTGGAAAGTCAGGTGGCGGTTTGTGTTTGTGATTGGAGCGAGTGAATCATGCAATCAAAGAATGATTCCCAATTCATCTCTTTCATGTTTTTGTTAGGGTTAGGGTTTCATCTTTTTCTCCATAACAGATATGCACATACTGTGCGAAACATTTATACTACAGACTTTGATATTATTTGGCATGCAGTAAATCTTCTTCTCTTTTTTTCCTTTTTCTTTTTTTTCTTTTTTTTTTTTTTAAATATTTGAACAACATAAAACAGGAATTGATGAAAAAATATAATGTAAAAATGTAAAAAAAATATAGTTTTTTTATGTATATTTGAATGTTATGGACACATACAGTGGGGTCCAAAATTCTAAGTGAAAATGCTTTAATTATACAGCTTTTTTAATCTAATATTAGCAGCATCATAATTTGAGTGAAAAGTTGAATTGGAAATGAACATGAATTTCTTTGTATTTGAAATGTGGCCCTTTTGCTTTATGGCACTTTTCCACTGCACGTTACGGTTTGACTCGACTCGACTCTACTCGCTTTACTTTTGTGAGCTTGTTTTTCCACTGCAGTTTAGTGCCGCCTCAACGTGGGTGGGATTACAGGCTGTTCATAGTTGCGCTGCCTCTACTGCCGTGACATCATCTTAAACGCGACACAAACATTACTGACCATAAACAGTAGCACGACCGCTAGCTGTTAGCTACTTGCTCATTGTGCTGCATAAAGCAGTTGTTGCATGGTGATTTTACACAAGTGTAATAGTTAAATTGGCCTGGTTGTTTTAGAAGAAAGCTTTCCAGTAGCTGGTCAACTAAATAAAGTGAAGCTTTCAAGCAGAATATAGAGTTAACGTAACAAAACGTACCATCCTCCATCGTGGACTCCAACAACGCCGAGTCCAGGGCACTCTCCCTCCCATTGCTCGCCGGTCTACTGCCATAGATAGCGTCCATTTGGTCGAACCACTTCCACTTTCTTCTGTTTGAACCACTCCGGCTGTTGTGGTCCTTGATGGTTCTGTAGTCACTTAAGTTTTTTAACTTTTCCCTACACTGTTGGTAGATCCGGTGATAGCCGTGTGCGGCCAACAGCTGAGACACTTCCTGAAAGACTTTTTCGTTTCGCGTCATTTTGTTCGTCGCTAATGAGGGGAATGTCTGCACCTCGTTTATTGACCACGGCGTGGTTTTGCGCACAGCCATTTTTTTTTACAATTCGAAAGTCGCGTGAACAAATGATATTGTTGTCGCTAACTTTAAAACTAGCGGGTTGATGTCCTGTGTCGCAAATCCAGTGACGCTGGTAGTGATGATTCTCTCTGACCAATCAGTGATCTGCAGGGTTTTGACGTCACATTTAGTATCGGCTCGGCTCGCTTGGAACCTCGACCGAGGTGGTATTAAAAAAAGTACCAGGTACCAGGTACTATCCACAGTGGAAAACCCCCAAAAAGCGAGTAGAGACGAGTCAAGCTGTACCGTGCAGTGGAAAAGCCCCATTAGTGACTCCAGCTGAGTCTTGGTTCCTCTTCATTGTGATGCTGATTTCGATGAATATGTATTGTAAAAAAAAAAAAAAACGCTATACAAAATAACGTACAAATACTGGAGTTGACATGAACAAAATCTGATGATCATGTTCTCAAGCATGATTTTAAAATGTTCCAAAGAGCTTCAGTCTGAACGTCTGTACAATGACACTCATTCACTTACATTTTATTAGTCACCTAGAAATAGTGCAGTCTTAAATAAAATATTTTTACATTTTATTTATTTTTTTTAATACTAAAACATTTATTTCTAGATACACTGCTATTCAGAGATTAAACCTGAGACTAAAATTTTTTTGTTCTTGGAAGAAATTGATGCTTCTGTTCACCAAGGATGCATTCAATTGATCAAGACTTAACAGTAATGACTTTTATAATGTTGCAAATGACTATTTCTAATTAAAAATTCTGTATTCTGTAAACTTTCTGTTCAATGCAATGCAAGTGTTTGTCATGTACTGGTCATTGAAGCTGTGTGAAATCAGATAATTCAGTCGAGATCTCTCATTTACTGTCACATCATGACTGACACACAGCTCATGTGATGATGTGATTTATCAGAAAATATTATTTTGCTCTTGAAGACTGTAAATGCTTATCTACTGGAGAAAATAACACAGTATAACCGTCATCTGCAGAGCCAATGCTGACATGTCTCACTCTCTCTGTCTGTCTCTCTGTCTGTCTCACCTTCGAGATGCACTGGTGGATAATATGAAACAGAGTAATTCAGGTTGCAGGTCTCGCTACAGTTCCTCGCAAATAGAAAAATGTTAATGACTGGCAAAGGCAGCTGGCACATATATTCATTTCATTTGATTCAACAATTCATTTCAATAGAGTTTGATGTTAGCATATTGCTAAACTAATGATGTGATACTTTAATGAGCTTATAAATTCACGGCACACACAAATAATGGGGGAAATAGTCTAATTTTAAAGTATTTTAATTCGATTAAACTTTGTTATCGAAACTTTCAACCTGGTCTCATGACAAGTGATAATAGTACGAGATGATGAGTTGGCTCATACGACATACAACTTTTAAAAATGAACGAACCAAAAAAACAATGTTATTATGATTAAGTTTAACCCCTCAACCAAGACCCTAAACCTAACCATAATTTTAAAAAGGAATTAACTTTAGTGTATCACGGAAGAAAGAAAACAGGGATTTGAAACGAGACGAGGGAAGCGCATTACAGGTTATTGACATTATCGCACAATTTCACAATCTCGTAAGAATTACTACGAGTTGTCATAAGCCAAGTCCTTCGAAATCTTGTGATTTTGCCATCTTGTACAAATTATGATGTGTTGTCATGAGCCAAATCGTACGATATCTTACGATTTCGCCATCTCGTATTAATTTTTTATGATTTTGCCATCTCCTACAAATTATTACGAGTTGTCATGAGCCAAATCGTACGATATCTTACAATTTCATCATCTTGCATGATTTATTATGATTTTGCCATTTTGTTCAATTTATAACAAATTGTTATAAGCCAAGTCGTACAATATCTTATGATTTTGCCATCTCTTATAAATTATTAAGAGTTGTTACGTACCAGATCGTATGATATCTTGCTATTTTGCCATCTTGGATGAATTATTATGTTTTTGCCATCTTGTACAAATTATGATATGTTGTCATGAGCCAAATCGTACGATATCTTATGATTTCGCCATCTCGTATTAATTTTTTATGATTTTGCCATCTCCTACAAATGATTACGATTTGTCATGAGCCCAGTCGAACGACATTGTATGTTTTTACCATCTCGTATGAATTATTACGTGTTGTTATGAGCCAAGTTGTACAATATCTTACAATTTCACCATCTCACATGAATTATTAAGAGTTGTCGCGAACCAAATCGTATGATATCTTGCGATTTCACCATCTCGTTTGAATTATTACCTATTTGCTATCTTGTACAAATTATTACGAGTTGTCATGAGCCCAGTCGTACAATATTTTACGATTTTTCCATCTCATATGAAATATTATGTGTTGTCACAACCCAAATCATATATGGCAATTTCACCATCTTGTATGAATATTACGATTTTGCCATCAACTAAGAATTATTACAAGTTGTCATGAGCCAATTTGTATGTTATATAACGATTTCACCATCTTTTATGAATTATTAAAATTTCTCCATCTCGTATGAATGATTGTCATAAGTTGTCGAGCTGTCATAAACCAAGTCGTGTGTTATCTAACGATTTTGCCATCTCGTACGAATTATTATATCATGGCGTATCTTATAATAATTTGTATGAGATGGAGAAATCATGAGTTGTCATGAGACTTTTCAGTATTGAATGAAATATATTTATAATCCAAATTGCTTTGGCTGAAGTGAGGGATATTTCTAAACTCTTCTCATGTCTGAGGAACTCTGTCGGTCTCTCTCTCGCCAAGTCTTTCTCAGGGTAACACAATTTGTCTGAATTTAATGGGAACTAAAGAAAGAATAGATGTGCAGACGAGCTAAAGAGGGAAACACGGCAGAAATCTCATTTAAACCCAATGTATTTTGTGACTCTGTGTTTCCATGCCAGAGAGAAAGCCAGTCGCTGGTCTCTCTTTATTTCTCTCTCTCTCTCTCATTCTCTACCAGCAATGATCTGTGTAGTTTAACACTGACATCTTTAGAAACTCATGTTTTGCAGGAAATAAACAGTAAATCCTTATCTGAGAGCTGTAGGACTCTTATTGGTCTCAATCACATGAAGGATTTTCTGCAGGTGAAGCGCAGCTGAATCTGAACCTCAACACAACAATTACAAGCAAGAACGGTTTCCTTGGAAACAACAGAGCGACGTCGTGCATATTCAAATGTGCTGCATGTGTTGAAGCTTGAATCTCTAAATTGTCATATTGTGGGATTGTAAATCATGTCAAATCTTTATGCCTGTGTCGTAGTGTGTCCCAGACAGGGTCAAGGGGAGGTCATAGGAAGGCACAGGATATGCAGGAATAATCCAAAAAGATGCTTTATTGTGATCAGTGGCAGGGGTGGACTGGGAAGAAAATTCGGCCCGGGATTTTACATAGAAACTGGCCCAAAAGTTGTTGGGGGGGGGGGGGGGTTGTGTTGCTGTCTTTTTCTGCATATCGCTGCCCCCTTCCACCTATCGCGGCACCGTTTTGTGGTGTGTTCTGCATAACGCGGTGGCCCAACAGGAAGTTCTTGCCCTTATTTTGCCATTGCAAAGCCTTTCTATCAAACTAATCGGAGAAATTAAATTACACCCCGTTATCTCACATTTGCACTCGGTATGGACAAAAGTGTCCAGAGTGTTTAATTCGGACATTTACTTAAATGTTGCCTCGAGCATATGGCTGAACCCAAAATTATGTATTAATAAGTCCCTTTTCTGCTGGTCAGAGTGGATCATGAGGGGGGTTACTACACTTGGTGACCTATATGAGAGTGGAGTGTTGAGATCCTTTGAAAATTTGGTTCAACATTTTAGGATTCCCAGATCTCAGTTCTTTAGGTATTTACTGCTGCGCCACCTGCTCTGTATTGTTTTTGTTAGTTGCATACACCCCCCTAAAGCGGCATATGCTCTGGGAGGGGTGATTACTGCTTTTGGAAAAGGTCATGAGGCATCAGTGTATTACTCCCTGTTAATTCAGTGTCTGGGGGTCAGAGCTTTAACTTCTCTCAAGAGATTATGGGAGAAAGATCTAAACTTGGTATTGGAGGAGGGAGTGTGGGCTAGGATTCTAAAAAAATGTCAAGTCTGTATCTAGAGATGCAAGGGTGCACCTTATGCAATTCAAGATTTTACATAGATTCTATTGGACCCCCTATAGATTGAATAGGCTTGGTCTTAAAGACACACCCACCTGCTGGCGAAGCAAATCAGAAGATGGAGACAAGACCCATGTTTTTTGGTGGTGTGTTTAGATCCAAGAATTTTGGTTGACGGTTCAGAGTTTTATGTGTGACTTATTGGGCAATAAAATTTCATTGTGCCCCAGACTCTTTATTTTAGGTGATGGGGCGGTCATCAATATAGGGAATAAACACATAAAAAAGTGGGTCCTAGCCAGTGTCATGATCGCCAGACCAAGGCTAAGTTGTTTTAAAGGGATGGAAGTCGGCTGGAGCGCCCCCATTTCAGGAGTGGTGCTTGGAGATGGGGAGGGTGACAGCTTTTGAAGAGGGGTTATCTAGAAGACTGGAGAATTTGGATTTGGTTGTTGGGAAATGGGGCAAATATTTTGTGTTCTTGGAGGGCTCTCGGGGTGGGGCAGTGGAGAGAGAGGTGTAGTTATTAATGTGTGTGATTATATATATATATTTGTGTGTGTGTGTGTGTGTGTGTGTGTGTGTGTGTGTGTGTGTATGTGCTCATGTGTGACCACAGGGATGTTTGCTGTGGGTTTAACCGTAAACTCAACATCAATATTTTAAGCTTATTTTAAACTTCACGACTAAGAAAAACAGTTTGTCAATATAATTGTAACAAAAACACCTCTGTTGCATTTCAACAGACTTCAAAGTGGTTTCAGAATGAAAGTATATGCTTTAGGTGTACAAAGACAAAACTGTCCTTTTACACACTTCTTATTGCGTTCTGTTGACATTTCAATTATTTGTTGCTTTTTCCCCTCCACACAAACACAGACTAAAGAAAGTGAAAGCTGCATTAGGGTCATTACAACCAAGTTTATTATGTTTCAAATTTTAATTTAGTTTTTATTTCTGCTTCATTTTCAATTTGTCAATTAAATTTAATTTAGTTTTATTTAAAATTATCCCTGTCTAAAAAATAATGTGTGAATCTTTTTTTCTCTATCTGCCGACTGATATGGGAAAATACAGTAGATACAAATGAGTCAACACAGTAGTAATTAGCACTCGCTGAGAAGTTATGTCTCATGATTTGACTGTAAATGCTTCATCCAAAAGCACTGGAAAAGCCCTAATGATAATATTAGGGCCATGTCGTCACGGACATGATTTTCTTGTTAATTTGTGGGAAGCTGCACAATACAGGGCAGTTCTGCGTGCTGCTCGTGTACCTAAATCCCTGATGCGTCCATGTGCGTCTCGCAGCAGCTGCTGCAGAAGATAAAAAAACATAATAATAATTGATATTTGCTTGAGCGGCAGCCGTGTTGGTCTGCAATCAGTCTGAAATCTTTAAATACCAACCAAAGAAATTTCATTGAACTTTTCTTTAACTGCAAAAACATGGAGTATAATAATTTTGAGTCATACATTTAACAGAATTGTCCTTCAAAAGGGTCATAAATATAGGCTAAAAAAAGACGTACATAAGTTACCCAGTGTTTTACAACAAAAATAAAATATAATACAAATTTAAAATAAAAACGTCATAAAGTAAATTAATCTCGTAACATGAAGTTTAGCTTCATATACAAACTCTGTCATCAAATAATAGATTTATTTTATAGTCTATAATTAAATTATAAACAAAATATTTCACTGCCCAAAATATCCTAATATTTTATTGTGCATGGTTGAATGTTGTGAATGTTGGACAAATGCTGTAAAAGAATGTATTTTAAGCAGCTCATCAATGCTTTGAAAATAGTCAATCAATAATAAATAGGTGCTGTTTATCAGTTTAGACTTGCTGTTTGCTTTAGCATTAACGCTTTTTCCCTGACTATTTAAAAAGTTACACAGTTAATTCATCAAGCTATTATGGACCAGTTCAAGCTGACAACACTGCGTGGACCACAAGAGACTACAGAAGCTGTGTAGCTACATTATGCCTAAAAATACTTAATATACAATATTAATACTATTTTCATGTATTTTTATTTCGATATGCTGTTTTTAGTAAACTGTGAGAGACATGATGTTGGTGACTTGACTTGAAGTTTTTTACCATGATGAAACCGCAGTACGTTGCCTGGTCCCATGTTGTGTGAAACTGCCTTGTTTCTGGCTTCTATTACATTGGATACATACCTGTCTTTATGTTTTCGTTGTGCCAGCCACCTCGGTAGTTGAAGTTTTACAGTAGTCTCTGTAGTAACATTCAACATTAAGCATATTAGGTGACTGATGATTGTGCCTGTGCACGTGTGTGTGTGTGTGTGTGTTTGCTTAAACACAGTGAAACAACTCTGGCTACGTCTACGACTTCAGGGGCTAATACAGCTGCATGCAGACAGAGATGTGTTGATTAATTTCTGTTTTGTTATTTATTTTATATTTTTCCATTGCATCACAAATGTCATGGACTCGGCTGATCTCGGAAAAAGTCCAGAGTCCCAAAGGCTCGAATCCGAGTCAAGTCCGAGTAAAAATGCATCCGAGTCCGTGACAAGTCCATTAAAATTGGACTCGTGACTCGGACTTGAGTACCCCAACTCTACTGTTTTCTCTTAAAATGATAGTTCAGATGATGATGATGTTGCATATTGTATTTTCAAAATAAAAACACACACGAGTGCCCTATTGATGTGTAGTTGGATTTTTGTTTGAGGGTACATCTACAGATGTTTATAACATATGGTTGAGGAAGGGGGTCGCGGTGATGAAATCTGTTGGCTGCAGATATAGAACTGAGGATCAAATGTACGGCTTTGTTTTTGGCAGACGATGGCTATACTGGATATTCTTGGACAAATGTGTTGTGACAACAGAGATGGACATTTCCTGTATGTTCAGTGCAGGAACAAATATCATAAACTGTATATTAAGACATACTGTATGTTGGACTAGATCAATCCTGGATTCTGATGACACTGCTGCTTTATATAGGGTGAGATTTCTATTGCAAATAAAACAATTTCTGATGCCATATGAAAAACACTTGTCATTTTAGACAGATTATTTATCATGTGTCTTTCTTGTATAAGATTAGACACATTAGATGAAACATATTATGGAGAAACACTCTTTATTGCTATTCTAAAATGTGTTGTAGTCATAATAAATTCATCAGAATTGTTTTTGTATTTAAGTATCTTTGTCTTTGCATCTTATTTATATGTAAGTACAATGTATATTTATGTACAAAACTAATTTAAAGCATTTAAGCATTAGGGTCATTCAGTATTAGTCCAACCAGAGGTCTCCAGCTCAGAATTGGGTTATTTATATTTGTATTTATTTTACTGTTGAATGAAATACATAAATGACAAAAGCCAAAATATTACATCATGAATCAAAAACTTAATAGGTAATCCATTATTTTATTAGTTTTTATTTGTTAATGGAAAAAAAAAAAAAAAAAAAAATATATATATATATATATATATATATATATATATATATATATATATAATTTGTTCTGCTGACAAACATCAACAGGGTGATAATATATGATAAGATATACATTTTTTGGGTCTAAACGGTTAAATAAATAATTTGTATTTCAGATTTGTTTTGTTGGAGAAGCAAAACTAGCCCACATTTGGTTTTCAAGATTGAAATTAATGGATGGAGCCGCTTTGAGAGCCCAATATCTCTGGGATTTAACCATAGAGGGCATTAAAAATGAAGATATTAAGATATCTTTAATATTGCTGGAGTGGTGCTCCAACTTAGGAACAACTACACAAAACATGTTTTTTGTCCCATATTTGGACACATCATTGGCAAAAAGAGGTTCTGAAGTCAACTGATTTTAGTAATAGATCAACCTATCTCTGTGTAAAATAAAATAATGCCACTGCCACCTTTCTAAGGTTATTTTTTCTGACCTGTATTTTCTATCCAAAATCATTTGACCCCCATCTACAAAATAATGGATTACTCATTAAATATTGATCTATGTCATTTAAAATATTGCCTTTAACCATCCTTTTGTTTATCTTCAGAAAAAGTATTTTAAAAATCAATTTTTTTTTTATGTTAATTCTTCATCTAGATGACAAACCCAGTCTCATTCAGTCTCATGGAATCATGCAAAGTGTTGAGATGAGTTTTATTCAAGTTTAACTCCAGTATGCATGATGGTGTTTAATGTAATTTTCTTTTTTTTCTGCAGGATATTCAGACAGTAAAAGATGAAGTCGCGGGTTCCTCTGCAGATTCTGCTGTATGCAACAGTCATCAGGAGTCTGAAGGTGTTGTCCAAACGCGGATCAGGTGAGATACAGCGGCTCTTCCATCTTCACGTTAAACAGTGTGTTTGTGTGTGTTTTGTGTGCTAAAATGTGCTGGTGTTAAGCGCTGTGTTGTGTGAAGTCAGACAGTGTGTGACTGAAGAATCCTGAAGAGCTGCAGCTGGTTCTCATATTGTTCAGATGAACTGTGACACGTCATCTGAGTTGAGTGTGTACAGAACATCTATATAAAGGATTCAATGCTGTTTTTCTGATCATATTTCCTGGTGATGTTGTTTATTGTTACTGTGTTCTACATTCGTTATGCGAGCATTCAATCTGACAATAATCTCATTAAAGACGTCTAAATGTGTATGAAACAAATGTCAGTCTGGCCAATCATGCCAAGTTTGAGTGATTTCTCCTCTGGAAAGAGCTTCACATGTTTGTTGATCATGTGATTTAGACTGGCACTTCCCAACTGGTTTTGCTTCAGGTTCTAGATTTTACTTTAGACATCATGTAGTGACCCAACACTGTACTAGAATGATCATACAAAAGTAAAGAGAAATGGCCAAAAACTGTGAAATATATTAATATTACCTTGAACTTGCACAGGACCCAACAATATATATAGTTATCAGTGACACAAATTGAACCGGGAAAATTGACAATTTTTGTTTCTAAATGTCTCTTAAATTTCAGTGGTTTCATAAATTCATAAATATTTTTGAATTTGTGCCAAAAATACTACTGATTTTGACTTGACACTTAAAGTTGTGTATGTGTGTGTTTGTGGTGTATTTTTGTGTTATCTTAGTGATTCTGTGCTCGATGGCTGTAAATAAGGTGATTTTTTTTGTTGCAAATCAGTTTCCTGTGCATTTGTTATAACAGTGTGTGTGTGTGTGTGTGTGTGTGTGTGTGTGTTGTGTCCAGCTGTGGTGTTTTTGTTGTGTGTGCTGTTGTGTATTGGGATGTGACTCTCTGTCATTATGGGGTATAATCTTAGGCGGTGGGGTGTGACAGGGGTTTGTATGGAGACGTTGCAGGGGAACATATTGAAGGAGACACCTCAGGGGGGAAACAAACACAGCCAACATGATGAATAATATCCCCCGCCCCTCCACAACCACACACTCACTACCAGAATGACAAAGACATCTGTACATACAATAACACAACTCTCTACTGGATCTGCTTCAAATTATGAGTGTTTCTTCAATTTCGGGCACTTTTATCACTGTGGACTTCTAGAAAGTAAAGTCTCATTAAAACATTTTTCACACTTTCACTAGTTTATTTAATTAGTCTACTAACAATGTCCAACAGTGTATGTACATGCATCACAGGAGATTTATGTCATCACAACAGGGTTCACTTTTCAGCAACCAATGCACACACACACACACACACACAAACTCGGCTGTGTGCATCTCTCTCTCCCTCCTCCAGCGGTCTGGACTGCCCTTTTATCCCTCTCCAGCTCTCACTGCAACACAAAACAGCTGTTAGAGATAATTTTCCACTCTTCCTCTCCCGGCCTCGCTCTCCAGACGTCATTCAGCCACGCCCCCATCACCACATACCCCCATTGCCCGACTCAGGCCAGGGAGCCATCCGGCCTGTCACTTACTCCCCCCAACCCCCCATTTCTGGAGAGGGAATCTGCAACAGCCATCTGCACCCCTGGCCTGTGGATCACCTCGAACTTAAAAGGCTGGAGAGCTAGATACCAACGGGTGATCCTTACGTTGGTATCCTTTATGCAATGGAGCCACCGGAGTGGGGCGTGGTCTGAACAGAGGGTGAAAGCATGCCCCAACAGATAGTACCGGAGGGTGAGGACTGCCCACTTGATGGCCAAACACTCCTTCTCAACTGTGCTGTACTTAGTGTCCCTCAGCAAGAACTTACGACTAATGTACAGCATGGGGTGCTCCTTCCCCTCCACCATTTGGGACAGTCTGCAAGATAAAGGGGAGAGTGAAGTCAGGAGAATGCAATAACGGCCCTCTGCAAAGTGCAGCCTTCACCCGTGTGAACGCCTGCTGACACGGCTCCATCCACTGGACCGGATCTGGTGCCCCCTTTTTAGTCAGATCAGTCAGCGGGCTGATGACGGTCAAATAATTAGGCACAAACTTACGATAATAGCCAGCCAGTCCCAGGAACTGTCTCACCTCCTTTTTGGTCTTAGTTCTCGAGCAGGCTGTAATCACTGCAGTCTTATCAATTTGGGGCTGCACCTGCCCATGACCCAAGTGGAAGCCCAGATACCGTACTTCCATCCACCCAATTGCGCACTTCTTTGGGTTTGCCACAGGTGCTGCTAACAATCATTGCTGAAAATAATGATGTCATCTAAGTTGGCAGCGGACTAAGCAGCATGCGGTCTGAGGATTCTGTCCATGAGCCGCTGAAATGTAGCCGGGGCCCCAAACAAACTGTATGGAAGCGCCACGAATTGGTGTAATCCGAATGGTGTGGAAAATACTGTCTTTTCATGGGACATGGGAGATAAGGGGATCTGCCAATATCCAGTCGTTAAATCCAGTGTCGAATAAAAGTGAGCCGCGCCTAACCGATCGAGAACAGAACCGGTTCGATTACCCCTATTATACAGCTGGCTTTGATGTTCTCGTGCACACACCATACCTTCACCCACCGGCCTGTATCCAAAGCCTCAGATTGAACCAAGCTTTGGTGAATGAATGTTTGATTACAACCTGAATCCACCAAGGCTTGGTATGTACCCCCCTTAATACTCACAGGTATCCGGTATGCTCCTGCTCAATTGGAGGCGGCCTGTGGTGTGTCGGGGATCCGGACCTCCATCGTGGTTCATGCCCCCACTCACGGCAGTGGATTCACCAGCTTATGGGGGAGAGCGGAGAGGGTTAGGTCATACAAGCGGGTTGAACGGTCCACGGGACCAGGGAACTGGTTTTGGGGATATGATTCCCTGTTTCTGGGGAACCAGAACAGGATGGGGGGAAGGAGAGGGGAAGGGAGAAGAGAGAGAGGGGGAGAGAGAGAGAGAGAGAGAGAGAAAGAGAAGAAGAAGAGGGCTCGCCGGCCCTCGAATACGCTGCCACATGGTTCTCAGCCAGCTGGACCGCCCCATCCAGCAATGCTGGTCGGTGTCACTGGACCCACTCTGCTGTCCCTTTCGGTAGCCAGGTGATGAACTGTTCCCTACCACCAGATCGAGTACCTCCTTGGCATCGTGATCTTCAGCCAGCAGCCACCTTCAGCAGGTGTCACGGAGCTTGCCGAGCGTCAGCGAGTGGAAGTGTTAGCATTGTTGCTCTGGGCTTTGGCCAACCCATTGCAGAATGGCTTTCTTCAGATCTTCTTACATCAGGAGGTTGGACACATCAATCTGAGGTCAACATGTGACATTTTTTTATGGTATTTATTTCTTACCTGTTGAGTTAAAGGTCAGGTAAAAATCAACCTGTATGTCATGCTCGTATATTTGGGTTTGTCTATGGTGAACATTTACAACAGCTAACCTGCTCACTTTTCATCTTATATGTTCATATATGTAAGAGGTAATGTTCATACAGCTGGTCATTATCATGAAATAATCCCAGGAAGGCTGACCAAATTGCGATGTGAAGCTTGAAGAGGTTTATTTTGTCATACTGACCAGCTGAATGTCAATTTACTCCACAAAAAACACACACACTTACCAAATAAATCAATATTTTATGTCCATTTATATATGAGTGTAAATTATTTTATTCTGTGAGAATAAAGAGAGAATGGAGTGATACAAGAGACATGAAACAATAGATTATGTAATCGGTATTCTAGTTAAATGTGGTTTTGTCATGAGATTGTCATCATCCTTCATTCTTCTGGAGATGTTCAGTCAAGAGCTCTTCACAATGAAACATTTTTAATGGTTCACTGAGCACTTGAGGATCAGCACAGAAACCTCTTGATATCAGAAATCATGTTTGACTCTAGAGGTTCTTCAGCTAAGATTAAAACTCTTCTTGATATTTTATTATTGGTTTTTCACATCAGTGTGTTGTTTGTGGCTTTCACAGAAGAAAAGTTAAGCCCTCTCGGGTTCTTTGAAGCACCAGAACATACAGGGTGGCCCAAAAAACTATTTACTTTTTTATTTGTCGCAGGCTGCTGCTCACGATAACATCACAGTGACGTAATTTTGTTACATTTTGATTATCAAGTCGTGGCATCAGCTCTCGCAGGCGTTCATTAACAAGGTCAACCTCGAATGGTGACGCCGTCTCCAGTGAGTGGTGCAGCAGAATGGCGGATATATTGAAGAGATTTTTAAATAAACTGCTGTTATGTTTTGTGTGTTCGATTGCATAAGTGTGGACCGTTGTCTTTGCTTTATGTACGTTTTGTAATGTGTCTATTATTACAGCCCATGTGTATTGTTAGATGGTGCTACTTTGTGCAATTGATGCAAATAAAGTTCACATATGTGTTCGGGACAAAAATTTGTAGAAGTATGCCAAAAATCATGCAAATGCAGACATTTTAAGATATGAGCAATCAAACATAGTGGCCCTGGTTTATTTTTTGGGCCACTCTGTAAATGATTTTCTGAATAACCATTACAAAAAAAAATAAAGTGATTTCTGCTATTTCTACCAGATCTGACCATTATATGTGACTTTCGTTCATCTAATGAATCAGGTTCATTCAGTCATATTAAACAAAATTTTTGTCTTAAATGAGAGCGGTTAAGAATAGTTACCACATGAAAGACAATTTTAGGTTGCTTGACAAAACCATTTTGAAGCAGATCTCACTGGTTCTTCTAATGGATTTAACTCTTGTCTTTATCTACTTTTGATTCAGCAGAAATATTGAAATGCTTACATGTATGTTTTACAGATCTTCATACCTGCACTCATTTCACATGTCATTTCACAGCTCAGCATGTGACAAGGGTTTCAGAACACTGATGTTAATGAAATCCTTGAGTGAACTGCACAAATAATGTTTCAGGGGAAAAAAAACAACTCATTTATCACATAGAAAAGACAGAACATGCTTAATTTCTGCACACTTGTCTCATAAAATGAACAATTTGCTAATACTAGTCGAGTGGCCATATATAGTACATTAACAATGTAATGTAATTATAATATTTATACTTGTACAGGATCTATTTTGGAAGCTCTGTGACATTTGAAATAGATTTGCACAAAGTAGTTTATATAGACACAGTATAATGAGTGAATCCCTTTGCTGGATTACTAATGCATCAACTTAATCAATTTAAAGTGATATTTTGTTACATTGAATCAATATCAGCTAAACACTGTCATCATGATGGTCTTCTATCACCGTGTGAGTCGTTTCTAAATGATGATTCAATCAAGTATTCCACAGTCATCATTTCTATCATGTTCCATTTGACCAAATAAATCAGTTTCATTAAGTTTTTGAATTGAATTGTGATTTCTCCGTTGAAATATGAGTGTGACCTCTGACCTGAACACTTTCATCACATAATAAGCACATGATAGTTCACTAATAACAGGGATGGGCACTAGTGATCAACTAATCGAATAACAATTGAGTACACTGAGGGGCGCTGTGGAGGTGTCTTTGGCGTCTTTGGCTAAGTGTGAGGTCAAGTGTGGTAATACTTGTAATATTTTGATTGTTATTGAATTCTACTGTATTGCTGTTCAGTTCTTGTTGGAGTCATTCAAACCAACGGACGAGGATCTACTTTTATGGTGGAAAGAAAATGTGAAGCAGCACAAGAAACTCGGAAGCTTATCAGACCAGTATGTGTTTATGTGCATTAAATATCTGAACACAGGTAGAGCACATTTTATAAAATCCAACTTTCACCACTTGTTCTGAATAATAACATGTGAAATGATATAAATGTTTTGGCCTTAAAGTTTACAGGATATGTGCATTACCATAATACCGTTAGTATTAGTGTCTTCAGGTGAGTAAAAAAGTTTTTGTTATTTTCAATTATTTACTGTATATACAGTATTTTACTTTATTAATGCATATCATTCATTTAATTTTTTTCCCCAAAAGAAAAGCATAGTTTGTTGAAGTTAGCTTATATTGAAATGTTCTTGGTGACGTTTGTGAATAAAACAAATTTAAATTTCACGTACATGTCATACATGATATTTTTAACTGACATTTAAATTTAATTTAATTGCCTTGCTGTAATATTTGCAGATATTTTGAAGCTGTAATTTCCATTAAAACAGCTTTAACACAAGACAGGGTTTTAACGTGGTACAGGGTGCCAGGATCAATACATCTGTCAAAAATGGATTCCACTCTTGACCTAAATGAGGTCTCTCTTTCTCTCTCTCTCTTTCTCTCTCTCTCACACACACACACACACACACGCGCACTAGGGCTGCTCCGATACCAATATCGGGCTTCGGTACTATACCAGCCCTGGTACCTCAGTATCGATACTAAATCGATATTTAGGCAACAAATAAAAATTACACTAAAAAAAAAATAACTAAAATAACTGCATAAAGACTAACAGATATATATTCTGTGTTTTCCTTTTACATTTTTCTGGATTTCATGTTAAATGTTTTAATTAAATGTTATGATATATACACGCAGCTTTAATCAAATGAAAATATAATAATTAATTATTAATCAAAAAAATGTTACATTTTATTTTTGGTAAAATAAAATGCTACACATAAGAGCTTTACAGTATTAATGAAAACATTAATGAAACAAATCTGATTAC